>NW_017306228.1:0-194726 GCF_001642055.1 Alternaria alternata | reverse complement strand
GGGGACGTCCGCTGCGTGGTTTGTCTTCTGTTGTGCCCGTTGTGGTGGCCTTCTTGATAAGGCGCGATATGGTGGATTTCGAGCGCCCGCACGCGTCCGCCACCTCTACCATCGTACAGCCAGCTTTCCACATCCCGATGGCTATATTGCGCTCGGAAAGACTCATATTTGGCTTACGCCGTACATTTTGCGATATCTCACGTCCAAAAACACGCGGTGTTGACATAGTTATAGTGGGTTGTTGTTGTGGTGGTGGTGATGGTGGGGGAGAGATTTGGCGCTAGCGTTGCAAAACTTTTGACGCGTAATTGTAAACTTAAGGACAAATTTCTCTTGGCAAGAGTAGCATTACAAAAGGCCGAGAAAGCTCACACAAATCATCGACGCTGCTATAAGGATGAATTCAGCAAATTCGCTAGAAGGCATGCCACTCTACCAGCGGCAGAGCTGGCCTCTATGTTTGGTCCACTCTAGGTACAACAAGGTCAAAAGCTAACATGCGAATTACGCGACGCTGAAAAAGCGTTCGAGGAGGCAGAAAAGCGTGTGCTAAATGCAAGTCTTTTCACGACTTCGGAATCTCTTGTCGACCCAGCCGCGAATCTGTATCTATCTGACGGTGATCTCGAGGCGCTTAATGCCAACCATGACAATAACCATATTATCAAGTGGCTCTCCATAAAAGATGGTATGGTCACTCCACCATCTTGCCACACTATAACGACATTTGACGATGAAAGCCCTACCAACGACGGGGTCGATGCAAAGTGTGCGATCAGCCGAAAAGACAGGATCGAAAGCGCAATAGATCAGCGATTGTTAGCATCTTCGCATGAGACAAAGTTTGACATGAGCGCCAATACTTTGCACTCTGAATCGCAAGGCGAGGAAATAGCGAATGATATACTCGGACGTAATTCCGTCGCAAAAGATGCCCCCGGGGAAAAAGCCGACTGCAACAAGCGTAAAGTGAACGACCAATGCAACACATCTTCCAATGGAGAGTCCGACACAAACAATATAGCTTCCTCATGGTCCAGAAAACGCAAATTCTGGGACAAGGTACAGATATACAATAGTCGGAGTGCTGTTGCGGAAGGCAGTAAGCGCCAAAAGATAGATGCTTGGGCGCGCGAATGCGCGCGACTGAAAGACCTAAGAAAATGCCACTGAAGTGAAAGGTGTGGTGCGCGTAATAAATCTAGAGATTTGATTGCACACTTTCTTCAAAATTGCATGGTCTGTTGGCGACAACTCTAGATTGATCGTTGAGCCAAATTGGTATCACTTACGTCATGTGCGTCTCGTTTGTCGTACCTACGGCGGATCCACTGGTTCAGATCATGCACTGCCTTCCTCGGTTAGTAAAGGCTCGTGCGACAGCTAGCAAACTTGGTTCAACCTCAATCTCTACTATAAACACTCGGGTATCAGAGTCCGGCCCGACCACTCTTACTCCCACAACTGAAACCACGATCGATACCACCCAACCCCCGATATGTCTGTACAAGGTGATTTAAGTCCCCGTACTGAATCGAAAATCCGCGGGATGGATGAGCAGTGAGTAATTTCTCCGTCCAATATACGAGCTCGATGCTGATTTTCAAAAGAATACTCCAGATTGAAGGTGTGGCACAGGTGGCCGATTGGGCTATACAGGAGTTATTGGATGCGCGTTCGTACTTGCACCAGTAAGATACAAGAAAACTCACTAGACATGTGACTTACACTGACTTTGGAAGACAGTCTGCAGAACGGAAAGCCGAGCGATACCGAGAAGCTCGACAGAAGCTGCTGAATGCAATGCTGGAAAAACTACCCCGCGAGCTCCGAGACATGATCTACCTGGAGCTGTACCAAGATAGTCAGGACGAACCATTCGAGATCGTGGACAATAGTACCATACATCCACACGATAACTCGCATGAATTCGAGCCTATCGTCAAAGCCTATGAGACTCCGTACTGGATGATAGAGGACGAGGTTGGATATGAGTTTGCAAAAGAAGCGGTAGAGACCTGGTACAAGCACGTATCTCTTTCGGTCGACGTAAAACTTCTGCCACAGCTCTTGCAAGACGAAGATGGAGTGCTGTATAACAATGGAGCACCGTCCGTTCCCACACATAAGTTCCTCAGGAAGCTGCAAGTCGTCATTGGGCCCGCGTCAACATCGGACTCCTACTCCGGCAGACCAGGAGGTCGAGCAGTCCACATCCAACAAACATGTCAATCGCTCTCTGCTTTGTCGACGGAGGCGAGCGTCGCGCGAAAGAAGGATTTTGAGCTGCACATCGCCTTCCGATGGGTTTCGGTCTATGAACGTCTAAGCTACATCGATGCGGTATGCCCGGTGGTCTACGGCTTGAAGGCTCAGGGCTTCATGGTGACGAGTAGCCAATCTATCGGAAGACGGATGGTTCGGATATGTGATGAAGAGGTCTGTATGTGCAACGGCCGGAGGATTGGAGAGATGGTATGGGCACATACCATGGAAGAGGATTGGTTCAACCGCTCTCAAGAGGAGTGCATGAAGAGGATCCTGGACGCGAAAGTGGAGCCCGACGATAGCTGGTGATACCTCCGCTGATAGAAGGAGAGCTGTAACGAGTATTGCTGTCGCAGACCAGGTCAATGCATAGATAGCCCGTTCTCAGGTCTCGATGTCAGTACGTAAACGAGAAGGTCTTTAGCGCAACCTTGAACACCAGCAATGACATATTTGTTCCGACCATCCTTACATCATGATAGCTAACTCATTTGACAAGCTCGACACGCTTGCAGAGTGGCTTTGCCGCGACCAGCTCATCTTACTGGCTTCATCACAGGTAGATACTGCGCGGCTAGAGACAACAGGCAGAAAGCATGTAGTTGAGGCGCGTCTATCTTTGGTGAAGCGGCCGAGGGCACGGAAAGCCAATGCCGTTGACGCGTCCAGGAGAGGAGGATGGCTGAGGCCGTTCGAGATCAACATCACGGCCCTCTTATACTGGCCAATCGCGCTGCCCATCATTCCAACAGGGGTGCCCGCCCCCCGCAATTGCCGCCCTCATCTTCGCCACCAAAACATCAACACAGACTTGATAAGCTTGTCGCATCCTGCTAGTCCCTGCATAATATTCACCTGCAATTATATCCTTTGTTTTGCGAGTTGCTGCGATCAACCATGCCCAGGTTCTTCAAGCGCATCTTCAGTGATGCTTTGTTCCGGAGAGAGCCGGATGTCAGCGACATGCAGCGATCGCGGCGCGTGCTGGTAAGGAGCTCAGGAGGCATGGCGGAAGAGTCTTCGAACTGGAGGTCATCGCTTTTCGATGTTCAATGTCAGGATGAAGAGCGTCGTGGGTTAAGGGATGGGGCAAGTGTAGCCGGTAGCGACATGCATGCCGCCGAACGACCTATTCTAGCACCGAGCCACGAGCAAATACCAGTGCGTAAGCCAAGTCGTGTTCGGAGAAGACTGAGCAAGAGGCATCGGAGGCCTGCTTGAATCAAATTTGAAGGTATGTTTGTCCTGTGCGACTTAAAGCGCACGAAGCTGACGTCTTCTCTTTGCCAGGTCATCGCGGCGTTCATCATCACGCGCTGGCATTATCACGGAAAGAGAGACTCGCGATCTCATATCAGATACCCATCTGCAACGCGATGGATCGCGCTGAGGTTGAAGCGGCTGCATTGTTATCATCACTCTTGCAGCCTGGCTGGTCAGCTACGCGAGACAGTGGAAGCTGATGGAGAGATCTTTACATCACACTGGGTGAAATCTCAAGGTCCAAAAATCTCCTACATATCATATCAGCTGTCTGCTCGCAACGACAGCCCTCTTGGGATGGAATGAGAAGACGAAGGATCAACAAAATCGGGGCTTGTCACGTGTTCGCCCCTCACCGGGCCTTGGCCTGTCAGCCACCACAGCTTTAGAAACACGATTTGAATCATATTTATCGCACACTGTCCGGATTCTGCAGTCTCATGATTCCGTCTCTTCATACGACTTGTCCCTACTCACTGTCTTAATGGCAATATATCCTGGATATACACGACTAGTCGTTGGCATTTCCCACTTTTTATCACTCAAGGTATAGTTAGGCTGACATAACAGGAAAGATTACCGAAAAAATATCTCGTATTTATACTGATGAAGATAGGCTATTTTGACTGGTTCTACTCATTGCTGTCTGGACTGATCTATTCCCATCCATCCGACCCCGTCCATCTACGGATTGATTGAACGTGGACGTAGTTCTTACACAGAACCCGACGCTGTACATACTCCGTCTCGATTGCATCTGACCATGCTCAGTATACGATTCATTGTATCTCTTGCCTGCCTGCTTTCTATCATTATTCATGCCGATGCAGCGGGACAGAAGTGCAAGTGTGTGAGTCGAAATGACCACAGATACAGATCACTGCTAATGCGGATGATAGACACCGGATGACATCTGCTGGCCATCTACTGATGAATGGAACAACTTGAACAAAACACTCCATGGCGCACTGATTCGTGGTATTCCTCCAGGTGCAGTTTGCTACCCTTTACGACCTGAATTCGATCAGCAAGCATGCGCTTCTGTTGCCTCAGAATGGTACAATTCCTCATATCACGCTACGAATCCGGTCAGTATCGATTATCCGATATGGGCAAACAACTCGTGCAATCCCATATTTCCTAACGGCACTGGCATCACTGGCAGTCCATACGCTAGGGCAAATGGCTGTAGTATTGGCAATTACCCAGCTTATGTAGTAAATGCGACCTCCGCAGATCAAGTCAGCAAAGCTTTGGTATGGGCAGGTGCAAGGAACATCCGGCTCGTTGTCAAAGCGACGGGCCACTCATACCAAGGTCGCAGTACTGGACACGGCAGTTTGAGTATCTGGACACACCATATGCGCGGTATCGACTACATCCCTTCCTTTCAACCCACATCATGTTCTTACAAAAGGCCCTTGACTGCAGTCCGCGTAGCAGCCGGTCACACGAATATCGATGTTCAGGAAGCAGTCGCGATGCATGGAATGGCCATCGTGACGGGCGCTAATCCAAGCGTTGGGCTCATCGGATGGCTCACAGGTGGCGGTCATGGCCCACTCTCTACTCGTTATGGCATGGGTGCTGATAACTTGCTTGAGGCTACCGTTGTTACACCGGACGGTAAAGTGGTTCTTACAAACCCATGTCGCAATGAAGATTTGTTCTTTGCTATACGAGGCGGAGGGGGAAGTACATTCGGGGTTATCACTGAGGTTGTCGTCCGCACATTTCCTTCTCCAAGCACCATTGCGCATACGTTCCAAGTTCGTTCCAAAAGCTCGAGCACGAACGCCGAGTTCTACGATTTCCTAGGCTTCTTGCACTCAAAAATGCAGATGCTAAAGGAAAACGGCATGCAGGGTTACTACTTAGTAGTTGGGCCGCCTATAGTCCCTAATCTATCGTTCTCATGGACATTCCTGCTTTATGACACGCCGAGTGGAACGATCAAGCGACTCATGGATCCTGTGGAAGCGTACTTGTATGATAGAAACTATGCTTTCGAATGGCAATCTGTCATGACGCACACGAAAACGTACCTGGAGATGCACAAAGCCAACTTCACGAACGAACAAGTCGCAAACGGCGGTTCAGCTTATGGGTCGAGGTTACTCAGTGCCGAGAGTCTAGCGAATGCAAACAAGACTGCGGCAGTTCTCTCAGAGATTGGTCCCAGTAATGAAGCGTTGAAACCATATGTAAGCTATCTTAGCTTGGTGCCACATTATCAATGTTGAGCTGACACCCGCACCTATAGGGCCCGGTAGCAAATACTCTCCTAATCGGTCACATGATCGCCTCGCCCAACGAGCCACTTTATTACCCCACCCATAGCTCCCTTAATCCCGCATGGCGCGAGACTCTTACGCACCTCATTGTCGTATCTGCTTTCGGTGACATTGCGTCTCAAAAGCTCGTCGATGCTGTATACACGGATATCACGTACAACAAGACCGAAGCACTTCGGCGACTCAGCCCAAACACAGGAGCGTACTTCAACGAAGGAGACATCTATGAGCCGGAATGGCAGTATGCGTTTTGGGGTGGTAATTATGAAAGACTCAGGACGATTAAGAGAAAACTTGATCCACGCAACTTATTGTGGTGTCGCAGATGTGTGGGAAGTGAGGCATTGGCAGAGAGTAAGGATGGGCGGTTATGCCAGGCGAGCGCCAGGGACGGCCATGATGAGCTTTAGGTGTTAAACATAGGATATTCGTCGCAACGGAGAAAATGTTGGTTCGTGTGGTCGCGCAGAGCTTGCGGGTTGGGAACTACTTTGATATGTAGAGCAGGGTTGATTGTGGATCTTCATGCCGCGAGCCAGAGTTTGGTCTGGTTGTTATACAATGTGGTCCAGACATCTTGAGGGAGCTTGGGCGAGGCCAGCTGTGGTAGCGTATCGCGTCGTGGAGGACTTGCTACAAAACCATGCACCAGAGCCAGACAGGGGTCATGAAAATGGAGCAATTTACTGTGGACATATGTTTGATGTAAGTCGCGTTATTATACAACGTGTAGATGGTAGATACTGTTGGCATACACCTAAAGGGTAAAACAGATGCATGCGGATATAGTTGCAATGTTGATGCTGTATTGAGTTAGACGTAAACACCAGAGGAATGGTGATTGAGATCCGCTGAAGCAAGCGAGATACATAAAAAAAAGACAGGATGTACGCAGGTATGGGTACAAGCTAAGGAGAAGTCCTCGAACAACACAGGCACGACTCACAGCAGTATGCACGAAACTCCGCTTTGGGTGTTGAGCGCAGTGGAGATGACTTTATTCCCGGGCCGATATACAGCCCCATAGTTAGTCATCCATGATACCAATGCAACATCAAACGCCCCTGTCTAATACGCGAATGCGATCCACCTCACGACCACTCGAGCCTCCATGCACTGGTTTCTGTTACTAACACAGTAGGATACCGTTACCGTCAATTGGTTTTACGATGAACCTACTTGAAGAATTCACAGCTCCAATCGACTCTTACCGACCGAAACGAAGAGAACGCGTCCAACCACCTCCGAACACGCGCTCCCGTACCCGTTTATCGACCGCGAGATCAGCTTCATACTGTCTGATCAATAGAGTGGAGGTTGCATAACATGATGTGTATAAGGCTGGGCCGGCAAGCTTGAAGTCATGGACGCGATAGAATTGAGAATCGCAGATCCAACGCGTCCTTTGGACAACTTGCGCGACTGCTCCGTTCCCACGATTGGTAATTGAGAATTGATGTGGACACAGTTTTGGTATCTACTCGAGGCGATGTAGGGGACCCAGCTTTATTATGAGAAGTCCGCATGCTTCAAAAGGCATGCCGGCGGTCGATCGGAGAATACCGCTTTGGCACGGAGAAGGACGATGCCAAGACACATCATGCCTAATCTTCGACTTCTTCTGAATAGATGATCCGTGGTTGTTCTCACCGCTCGTTGCGCAATCATTCCCTGCCTGGAAGGACCCAGGTACAAGGATAACAAGTAGGTATTACTATCGGGCCCTTGTTGATGTGACAATGCTCCCATCATGTTTTTGTGATAGACATCACGAACCAAGGTATAGCTACAGGGCTAAGCGCGCTGCTAATGGGTACCATACTCAAGCTTTCTAGGGCTGTGTCTCGTCGGCCATGGCTGTATCAGCCATCTTTGTATACTGATCTGAAATCACTGGGCCCTCGTCGTTGGACAGAATTATCGCGGAGGCCTCAGCCACAGTCCGTCATCGTACATGAACACGCTTCTAGATTGACTCCACTCGGCTCTCCAGCCTCCTTTGGGACTGTCGCCTCTGAATCTTCTACCCTGCCAACGGCTATCCACGTGAAGGGCCACCAAGTCTTTCGAGTTCACCAGTAGATGAAGACAGGGTGAATTTGTGGAAGCCACCGTTCCCTTGTGTATACATTGGCTGAGACCCACGAACACTCACCCATACATCGCTACATAGATATTATCCGACGTTTTCCGCCTCGCGTCCAACTACTAACTGTAGGTCACGAAAGCCCCGCGAGCGCCACCTCTATTCGCACTCGGGTTTCTGGATCTGATAATGTAGCGTCGTCGCCCAATCTCATGCCCGTGGCCGGTAATCGGGCTAGGTTATTTTCCTTCGCTCGCTTAGATGTTGAGCATGAGGCTAATGACGCACGCTGCTGCACACGCAATTGACAAGTGCGGACTCTCTTCCGAACTAATGGCTCAACTATTTGCAGCATGATGGTGCTTGCTCGCTTTCTTCTCCGTTGTTATTTTAGTCCACGTCAATGGTTATGGGCGCGTAGAGAACCACCGTTTCGTCAAGCGCTGGGTCGCAACAACGGCCGCGATACGGTTGTCGCACAAACTGTGCTTCCACTTTTGTTCAATTGGCTGTGCTGATACTTCTTTGTTGTTCTCGTCTGGTCGTTCCCCACACTTACACTGGTGGGTTTGGGCTTACCGTGCATGTCACATCGGTCCTTTTGCTACTGTTTCGTCACCGCTCATTCGGTTGTTAAGGACGACGCGACCAGCGGACCTTACACCTCGATCGTGTCGGCATATCCTTGTCACTGTAGTCGTTTCTACCAATTGGATCATTGCGGCGATTTATGCCTTTGTTATAGTATAGCTCTTCGACCATGAATTTGCTGGAGCATTCTGGCGCCGGTGGCCAGTTATCTGATACAAATAGGCCACTAAGGAGGGATAAGGTGCGATGTCGTAGGCTACTTTCGCCCCACATGCTTAGCTTGTATGTCTCCAATTGCTGTTGGAGTGTGCCAAGTTTAGTACGTACGATGTTCAGCCGTTTTTGGAGGTTCATACCAGCAGTAACTGCCGCAATCCGAAACTGAGCAGTACCTGTAAGCTTGTCTGAGCGTACCCCTCTTTCTGCGTCATGAGGCGGTAATGAGTTTACTGATGGCTTTGTATATATGCGACACTCTCGGCGCTTTGCCCACGGAAGCCATTTGCACGGCACAATAGACTTTGGCAGCCCCAATCAATGTGTGTTGGTGTTCTTCCGGATCAGCACTTTGTTGTTCGGCCATATCAGTGACCCAACACGGTTACGATGGCCAAATTCATGCGAAAAACATTCCCTCCGCATCCTTCGCATGAACAACACATCTTCGCTAATTGACTGTTTCTTTGTTTCTGATCAGTGCCTGCACGCCATCATCGGTCTGACAGGCTGCTCGTATAGTAGTCAGCCAAAGAATCTCGCGGCATCAGCCAGACCATGAGCTTATCCCCTGATCCCTCCTCGTTTGTGCATATGCGGCTAGGGGTTGGTTGCATGCAACAGTTTTCCGTGCTTGAGCGAAGTCTTCCAGCGTCACGCACATGCTTCCTCCTTGGTCAAGCGAAGGCGATGCAGGACTTTCAGCCTGAGGTCCCGCCACTTCGATCCTTCCACATCTCGAACGTAGTGGACATCCTTTACGTATCCAAATGCTTCACCTAGTCAACGTACCGCATTCATCACGTTACACTCGAACTCATCTCGATTAGACCTTGCCTTGACCAAGGCGTGTAACTCGTGGAGTGATGTCTGCCTATTCCCAGGCGGTCTTTCGTCATCCAGTCTGCACACTTCTCGGCATACATGAACGTTCTCATCCGCCTTGACCAACCATACACCACTCTTGCGCGGGGACATGTAACCTGCCTGGCCAGACCGATTTGACCCACCAAGAAGCGGCACCCGCCAATCCGCAAACACGCAGCTTAGCCTTGTTATGCACGAAGGGCGCCGGTGACCGCAGCTCCGGCCCACAAGAGCACAGCACTCACTCGTCTCGGGATCAAAATTGCGTGCGACCTTATTATCTAGTTCCATTACAGCCCATGTACTCGCGGCGTACCCAGCATCGCGTTGCTCTCACATGACGAGAAGTCTGCGCGGAGTGCCGCGTAGCAAAATCCAACGTCAAGTCTTGGTGAGAAAGGTGTTCTGGCGCTCGCTGAGCGCAGTGCTGGGCATATTTCCGTGCCAATGCAACGAAAAGTCAAATCACAACGTCAGGAAAGCCCAAAAGAGGTGGAATCAGCAACGGATCGATTGATTGCGCAACTATTTGCAAGGTTACTTACGGTCGCAGCAGTGGCCGCAGTTGCCATGTTTATTGTGATGGCTGGTGTGTGGTTCCGTGCACGACGCAAGTCCGTCGTTGGGCCGGATGACACCACAAGGACACCTCACCTTCTGCATCACTTGGAGTAGGCTCACTTTGCCGCACTTATGCCATGGATGCCCAGTACGCAATTGAAGAGAATGATCGTAGACGTACAGCTCAATCTAACTGAGGTGAAGCAATTGGTTCGGTAATGTGGAATTGTTGCCTCATTTGATGACAAGGCAGACTGGTTGAGTCGATTGACGAAAGCAGGCTGCATCATATTGCCACCGCATTGACTAAACCATATACTCCCTGTCTTGTTATACATCATTTCGGGCTCACCGGTAAAGACGGTACGATTTGGGAGAATCTTTTCATAGGCCAAGAGCAAGCATTCCTCGCTGAGTATGCGTGGAAAGGTAGGCGAGCCAACGCGGACATTTTCGTAAAAGCTATGACAGATGGCGAGATGAACGCCAGGGATATGGCTTCTCCTTTGATCAACCATATACCGCTCGCCACGTCAGAGGATCTCCGATGGGTCATGCTTTGGCTGGTTCTAGTGTGTGTCCGGGGGTCCAGATGATTACCTCGATATGCGATGGCGGCCTAGGTTCCGCATTAACTCCACGCCATCCTGTTATCTAAGAGAGCAATGCCTGTCAGCGTGCAGGGCCTAGTCAGTTAACAACGGACCGGCCACGGGCAAAGCCAGCCGTTGAGTGGGGATACAGATCAGCTGAACGAAGGAGCCAGTCCGTGCAATGCAACATGCATGCGGATGTTGCTAGCGTTCCATCCCAGTGGCAATGCTGGATGACCGGATGCAATAGCTAAGACGCATCTCTGCAGCCTGAGGAGATAAGGTGACTGGCCAACAGTGTTTCGAGTCCATGGTGGAAAGGCCGGCACGTTGTGTGTCAGCCAAGCAGAACTGAGGAGTATCTCTAGTGGACGCGAGAAGCAGCCGAGCACCATCGGTGAAGCTCGATGGTGCTACACAGGTTTGTTAGCCTGGCCACAAAGGGAAAATTCGGGGTCGAGCATGTAGCGTAGGAAATGAGAAATGCCCGAATTACCGTGAACACATGGCGTACTAGTGCGCAGGGAGACAACGATGCCCAACCGAGGGCGATGACACTGCTTACTCTTCAGATGTTGGTCAATGCGTGTTGTAACGGTTGACCATAGCTCGAAATAGAGGACGTAGAACCCAGAATTCCTCAAGGTTGGCCCGTGTATCGCTTCGTCTGATTCCACGGAGGTACCAATAGCGGGAGCCATTGGCCAATCGCTTGTTGGGCCCAAAAAATATTCTTGAAGCGGACTGTGACTCGGCATACACCAACCGGCACGTGATCGTATTCTCGTTCACGAATGCTCCATCCCCTATGGCATGAGAGGTCCGGATTGCTCGAGAACAACACACCACGACCTCTCCGAGCGCCAACTAAGACCGTTTGACAAGGAACATGAGGGATTTTCGCGCCGGGAACAAAGGGTTACGTGGTTCATGAAGCCACGACACGTTGATCCCCTAGCAAATGTGATAACTGTCTGCAGCTGGAAACGCCGGCACGGCCTAGGGTATCATTTCAGCCCGTCTCCGCATCACTCTAGCGTCAGAGTAAGAGGGATCCGTGAATCGTAGCAATATTGTTGGATGGAGCCCGGTGGGGTGCTACCACGTCGACGAAAGGATAGGCCATGGTATCAATTTATGGCCTGACAGCGAAGCGAGCTCGGTACGGATGTGTGGCCGGCGAGGTCGGCGAGAGGAGTTCGTTTCGAAGGATAAATAGCGGTATACTGCTGCTCGAATATCAGCTTCATCACATTCAGTTCGACAGCATCTTCCAGTCATTGACCATAGACTTTGATAGTCTTCCATCTTTTGCAACACCGGACCCAGCAAACAACCTCCCTCTTGGGTATAGACCGTGGCCATCTTTGTCGAAGGCCTCCTACTATCCAACCATTCTGTATGTGTCTTTGAGGCTCAAGGTCGAAGTAACCCCTGAGCTGACCCACCCCCCAGAACGCGGTCGCTGCTCCTATCAAAAAGGTCCAGTGTTTGAACGAGAAGCGACAGGTAAGTGTTCGACGTCTGGTATCCAAGCAGTAGGTCGGTAAGGCTAATGTGTTACCGAACATCAGACGTCCAAGCTCTTCCATCCTGAAACATGTGCTTCTACGACCAACACAGGTTCATCTGCGGTGACTGGAAGTGGGGCCACTTCCGACAGCACTGCGCCAAGGAGTACCGAATCGGCGAGACGTGTGGTATGAAGCTCATCATGCAAACAGTTCCTACTGGAACTTACTGCAAGCTCTGCGAGAAGATCAATACCAAGATGCGCCGCCGAGCCGCTGAGGTGGACCGCATTGGGCGGTGGCAGCGGGAGCCTCACAAGTTCGGAGCTTCGATCGAGAAATCGATGGAGATGATTCGCAGTCTGGATGGCGAAATCAATGAGCTGTCCTGCGAACGTAACCGCAGACTGCAGGCAATTCACTGAGGTTACAGTGGGCATGGCGCGGGCGTTTGGGAATCTGTTTCATCTACAACGCTTCGGTGTTTTCTTTCAGATTGAGGCCATTCATTTTTCGTCTCCGGAGGCGGAATGATGCAGGCAGAGCTGGCATTGAGCGATGGCATACGGAACAGGGAAGGCCGGGCGTTACCTCTTACAGTCGCTTCTTTCTATTCCTGAGCTTCTGGTTGTTTAATGATGCAATGAACATTACCAATTCACTTGATTGGCTGCGTGCTCAATTGTGAGGAGTGTAGCCGCTGTGCTTGGATTGGGGGCTGAAGCTGTCCAATCCGTGACCGTCGCGTAACCGCAGATAGAAGTGGAGAGTCCATCGCGCACGGTCCGGCGAAAACAAGTACGGTGCCTATCCCTTTGTCTAGGAAAGGTGACCAGGTGTTGGAGTGAGGCGTCGGTGGCATGCAGCAATGTGGATGATCATGAGGTCAAACGCGCGGAAGGAGCAGATTCGATGGTGTTGTGGTGTTGGAGGACAGCTGGTGGGGTAAATTTCGCAACTTGGCAGACACGTGACGACGCTAGTGCTGATGTGGATAGTGTCGACGGGTGTTGCCGATAAAGCCCCGGCCTTAGCTTTGCCCTATCCCCATGGTGTCAGTCAGCTGGCCTGCACCCACATCATCATCTTGTGTGCTCTTTCATCCTCTTCTTCGCTATAGCCTGCACTGCCGTAACAAATGTCATGATGTACGAATTCCCTGAACAAGGGCAAGTCCGTACAGCATCCCAGTACCGACTGACAGCACTTTCCTCCACAGTGCACTCGAGTTCGAGTTGGTATGGCGCAGACGCACCTAGGTATGTACGCCTTGGATCATCGAAGGGAAGGTGCGTGAAAAGGTGAGTTGCTCAGGCGAACGGACGGAGGGGCTGGCAGAAACTCTTTTCAACATATCTGCGTCGGTCTGATGGTTGCCGGTTTTCGTAATCGGTCTGTCGTGTTCCTTGTGTCGCATCATACTTTTCGTGTACGCTGCACTCTGTTGTTCCTTGCCTTTCCGATCGAGAAAGGAGATCTCGAGGTCAGCTAAGCTATACAGTGGTCTTAGAAGGTTGTATGAGTGTCAAGAGCCAGGAAGGAAGTTCAAAAATGTCGACTTACGTGGCGAACGCTAAGTGGCCTGAATAGCGGCCGATCGCCTTTCATACATACTGAAAGTCCAACTCCACCACGGTCCCTCCACGCGAACTTCCGTCCGGATCGACGTCATCCTTTGGTGACTCATTACGTGTTGTGGTCGTGTGCGAAGAAAAGCAGGGGCCGTCCAGATCAGAGGAGTGAAAGGGAACGCGGGCTACCTGAGCCTTTGAGTATGTTGTGAGCGCAGCCCTACCACGGCGACTAAGTTTAAGCGCTCGTGACATACCGCAAGTCGTCACTCGTGTACTACCATTCCTCCTCGTGTGGAGAGACGCGGTTAGGTGAATGCCAGAGGGCATACAATCGACTAGGCGGCCAATAAGCCAGCTCGACGTGTCGTCAGCAGGGTCAATCAGACATGGTTCGTACATGACATACGACGAAAGGCACATCTAAAAGCCGCACTTTGGATGTATTGGGCTGCAGTCAGTATTTGTGTGCATAGCCGGAACACATGTAAAGCACTGGGTAGACCAATCATATCGCGAAACAGCACATTTGGGTATGCTGGGCAGCCCAGTACCTTTCTCATCTCGCTACAGCTCAGTAGTGGGCGACTACGTAAGTCGCATGTACCAGCGATACGTACCCCCTGACGCTCATCCATCGTGCTCTTTTCGTCGTTACTACAAGCCTTGCGCATGGCGACTTTACCCTTTTCGGCCGATCTTGCTTCCCATAGCGCTCTCGCATATTATCTGCATATCGGAACGGACGCTATACGTGTTCCGCGCCAATCAATAGAGCGCTGAAGCACGCAACCGGGAACTGTCTCTTACTGCTTTCTTCATTTCCTGGTCTTGTCGCAACGACGACTGGATTTCTCAAAAATCTTCAGTAGTAACTGAGACTGACATACGAGAATGTGTGGGACCAGGGGAGAGGACCAGACTAATTTCGACGGCGACAAAGGATAGATTTACTTTGCCTCAAGGCCTGTCAAAGCCTATGCAGACCTTGTAGAACAGGCGATTGTGGTACAGTCTTCGCCAAGGGCTTGACCAATCACAGTCCAGAAACGGCATTCTGCCTCGATCGCATGCCGCCGACTTCGCCCAACGAAAACCTCGGACAGCTCCGAAGCATTAAAGCGCTAACCTGCAACTATCGTCGTTGAAACTGTTCTAGTATTTTGCATACGATGCATCAACTTGGAAATTGCATCTTTGCCATAACAACTGGGCTAGTCTAGGGCAAAGCCGAAGAGTGTATGCCCAATAGCGCGCGCTCCAACCCCCACCGGCGGCTCGTCTCGCAGCGAACGTCTAGGATACCCCTTGCTAATCGGTACAGGTCTTCGACTACCTCACGTAGGCATCACCAGGAAACGAATATGATGTTAGCAGGAGGACGGCACTAGAGGTACTTTGTGTGGCGGCTACCATTACCTCCTGTGCATGCAGGCTAACCTTGATACATAAAGATTCAATGCTGAGCATACGTATTGTTTATTAGTCAAGAGTACACCACTCACGTTACCGCCTTACATCGTCATGCCGCTCAAATGGTGGGTTCTCTACCTACGCGTTCTCACTGCTAACATCCCTAAGCCTGACATTCAACCCACCTTTAGGTCTTGCCGTGATGCCTCCCTGAATGTCCGCCACGTGCCCTGGCTCCTCAAACTCAATCTCGAACTTGCCAACCAAATTCGCGACCAAGCAAGCAAATTCTGCCTTCGCAAAGTCTCTTCCAATGCAACTCCTCGGTCCGTGCAAGAAAGTTGTGATGGCGTAGTTTGACTCCGCACCACCAGTGTTGGCAGTCCCAGGCTGCATCCAGCGGTCCGGGTTGAAGGAGCGGGCATCTGGACCCCACATATGGGTGGAGGTATTGATGGCCCAGGGGCAGATTACGACAGTGGTGCCCGCAGGAATGAAGTGGTTTTGAATTGTTGTGTCCTGGGCGGTTTCACGGAGGGTGAGCGGTACAGGAGGGAAGATACGCATCGTCTCCTGCAACACGGCATTCAGATACGGTAGTCGGTCAATCTCAGTCGAAGAAATTTGGCCGCCAGGTTCCAGCGCTTCCGGCAACTCGGTGCGGATCTCCTGCCGCAAGCGTGTCTGCACCTCGGGGTGCTGACACAAGCAATACACGGCCCATGACATAGCTGAGGCCGTTGTTTCATGGCCGGCTGCGAGGAAGGTCATGAGTTGGTTTACTAGATCTTCATCGGAGAAACCACCAGACTCCATTGCTACGCTGAGAATGTCAGTGCCCTTTGCTTCGCCAGCTTCCATCTTTTCGCGCTTATCGCGGATAAGTTCGCGGGCTACCTTCTTGACGGTTTCAACTGCGTTACCGATGACGTCGTTGCGCTCCAAGGGAAGATTAACGGCGAGCCAGTGAGGAAGTAGATTGAGTAAGACTTGGATGAGCTGGGCGCCACGAGCGCCAGCGAAGATCTTGCGATAGGTTTCGTTGAGTTCGTTGTTAGGGTTACTGATGGCGTCAAAGTCTTTGCCCATTCCTGCGACGCCAATGATGTCGAGAGTTGCGCGAGAAGCCCAATGGCCAATCTCAACGACAGACGACCCGTCGGGACTACTCTTGATCGTCTCAGAGATCTTGTCTGTAAGCTCTTGTGATTTACTCCAGAAGATGGAGTACAAATCCTTGACGTGCCTGAAGTTAAAGGCAGGCATTAGCAGCTTCCGTTGGCGCTACAATCGCATACAGGTCAGCATCCATCCCATTGGACTGCATCTCATGTACACATACCTTATGCTCATCCCCTTCAGCTAGCAGAATTCCAACTCCAAGCAACCTACCCAGACCCTTTCTCAATCTCGATGGCTTGACAAACTCATAATTCCTGTGCACGAGAACTTCACCAATCGCCTTAGGATTCGTCACAAGGATACGCGGCTCATTGAACAGCCAGCGATAATGTAACACGCCATCGTTTGGCACAGTATCGATCCAGTCCCTTTGCGGTTCACCAGTTGGATCTTTGAAGATGCGTCGGTAATGTCCAAGCAGAAAATGCCCGTCCTAGCAATATTAGCCCCAGGGAACGGATTGTTGCAGACCTCTCACATACCGGCGGTGAAGGCAACCCCCTTAACGGACTCAAGAATAGCGGATAGACAATCACACTCCAAAACAACCGGGAAAACAAGGCTATCGCGAAAATCGCAGTTGTGTTTTTGATTGGGCCGTTGGAGATGGTCACAGCAGGAGCATACCGCTGACTAAACCAGGTGAACGCTGCTGACGCGAGAAGTAAGAAGCGTTTCGGTACCGCCATGATGGACTGGTAAGGGCGAGGATGGGGTGCCGAGAGATTGACAGCTTGATGATCGAGGCGAGGGATGGCGCATCAGCCTAAGAGGATGCAGTGCTATGTATGACGTATGACAGCTGTCTGCACCACAACAGTAACAGCAGCGATGTTCACAAGAAGACGTTGTTACTGCCAAGCGGGACCGCGCGCAGACTTATATGTCAGAGTAGGTCGTCAGTCTTATCCTCCAACATAACACGTCTTCTAACGTCCTGTTGCGCGTTCAGCCCGCGGGCACACGAATCGTTTCAATTGCGCTTGTTTTGGTTGGCGCACGCGGTCTGTGCGGCACTATCGGCATGAAATCTTCCCGAGTACGCCTCTCTATTCTTGGTCAAAAACGCGAGGGCGGAACTGTTGTCCCGGTCTGCATTGCTTAAGTAGCCTCTAGGCAGCCAGGATGACACCTGATGTTGAAGGAAGCAGAAGCACGCGGACGAGTTTCACGGAAGATGTGGAAGAGCGACTATAATGTTTATCGCGATTGATTTAATTCGTCGCAACGAAGGTCCGTGGCCGTGAGCCTGATTACGATCCTCCAGAAACAGCAATCGACGCTCATTTGCGCTTCGTGGTCGTATCCTCACTATCACTATTCCGTTCCACGGCCGTGGCTGTGGCCTGATCCTCGCCCTTTGATGTCTTATTCTCGACCGCCTCTACATTCGCGTCTACGTCCCCATCCTTCGTAACGTCCTCCTTGGACGGCGTTTTAGACAGATGTCCCGCGGTCTGCTTGGACCAAAGCTCTGCATATTTCCCGCCCTCATTCATCAACAATTCCTGATGCCTTCCTCTCTCGATAATCTCACCCTTCTCCACCACCAAAATCTGATCCGCATCTGCAATCGTGCTCAGGCGATGCGCGATTACGAAGGTGGTCCGGCCCTGGCTCAATTTACGGAAAGCTTGTTGGATAAGTGCTTCGATCGAAGAGTCGATTGCTGATGTAGCTTCATCCAGCATGACAATCTTAGGGTTCTTGAGTAGTACGCGAGCGATGGCTATGCGCTGAAGTTGACCCCCAGAAAGACGCACACCGCGTTCGCCCACTTTGGAGTTATAGCCGTCAGGGAAACCGACGATGTCGTCGTGAATGGCGGCCGCACGGCATGCATCCTCAATTTCGGTATCTGAAGCGTCGAGTTTGGCATAGCGAATATTTTGGCGGATGGTCTGGTTAAAGAGGACGGGGTCTTGTGGGACGAGGCCTATGGCATCACGAAGACTGGCTTGCGTGACTGAACGTAGATCTTGGCCATCGATCATGATGGAGCCTCCAGTGACGTCGTAAAATCGGAAGAGTAGTTTCAGCATCGTTGATTTGCCTCCTCCTGTCTCGCCTACAAAAGCGATGGTCTGTCCGCCCTCGGCTTTCAGGTTAACGCCCTTGATGATGGGTTTCCGCTCGTCATAGTGAAAGTCTACATCCTTGAACTCGACCTCTCCGGCAGAGACTACAATATCTCTAGCACCATCTTGGTCAGCAACTGAAGGTTTAGTATTGAGTAGCTGAAGTAAGCGTTCGGCATCGATGAGTGAACTAGAGATGTGTCGGTAGCTGTAAGAAAGCACGTAAAGTGGCGATGTCATCGTATGCCAGTACATGATCAGTATGACCAGATTACCAACTGGCTTCCGTCCAATCACAATCTGTGACATACCAAAGACGCAAGCACCTGCGAATCCGAAAGTTGTCAAGAGATCCTGTGCTGCATGGCCACCCATCGACCGGAAGTAGTAGGAGTATTGCGCAGAGATGGTAGCGAGAATATTCTCCGCATAGCGCTTGTGTTCGAACACCAAACGGTTGAAGTAAGCAACTGTCTGCCAGTTGTGGACCGTCTCGTTGACTGTTGAGCTTTCGGTACGCTGCTTCTCGACATAGTCTCTTCGTTTGGGTTGTGACAGAGTCGTGAAGTAGAACCCGATAGCAATATATGCTGCGCCCATGAAGAGAATAATGAAAGCCATGTATGCATCGAAAAGGTGAGTGACGTAGTACATGGCCACGACAAGATCAAGCAGAATCGGTGCAATGTCGAATAGAACCATTTCGATGAGCGAATTCAAGGATGAGGCTTGTTCGACAGCTTTCAGAACTTCCCCTGAGTCTTTCGAGGTGTGAAAGTCCATAGAGAGGCCCAGCACGTGTTCGTAAGCTAACAATGTGATACGACGATATGCGCTGTTGGAGATGACCAAGTTCGCAATGCCGTCGACAATACCCAAACCGGCATAGCTGTTGATGTATGAGAACAACACCCACAAGCCGATATCTTTCCAGGGCATGATGCCACTCTGAGTTTCGTAAGAGTGCTGTAATTTGTCCGTAATAATGCCAAGCTGCCGAGGCGTAAGCAAGTTGAGGACGCGCTCTTGCAGCATATGAACGAGTCGCAGACCCAGGCAAGCCATGACCTTCCAGTCGTCTTTAGGGAACAAGTAGGGCAGAAAAACAGCAAAGCCTTTGAGGTACCCGAACCAACCACCTTCTTCCTCGAGACGCTTCGCTTGTTGGGCTTTGATATCCTTGTCTTCGTCTTTTGGCGTTGCTTCTTCGTCGTCGCTTGCGGATTCTGTAGGGATGGTACCGTACCCAGCATTACCGTTAGCCGTGGCTGATCCGTTCGCTTGCTTCCCTAGTAAAGATTGGCGCTCCTCGTCCGTGCTGATCTCAGCCTGCTTAGTGACCAAAATCACAAACGCATCTAACAGTAGAATGAGAGACGCAATAGCCCTAACGCAGTCAATCACGAATGGCGCATTCTTCTGCCGACTCTGCTCTGGGATGGAAAATGCCGTTATCAGACACGTTGTAGTTTCCAAAGCAAATTGTAGAACAAATGCGCCAAAGTACGCATGCCATCGTAGCGCCTTGCTCGACCAAAGCATATACGCCAATGGACTCCAGACCAATATTGATCCTAAGCAGCGGATCGCTGCAGGCTGTGGTGGCTCATAGTCCCAATCGCCCATTGACCGGCTGAAGTAGTAAAGTACCTCTGTGATGTACGCGACCAAAATTGTGAGCATAGAGATAAGTATGCTTCGCCGTCTCTTTTGTGATACCAATCGCGCCTTTTGTAAGATGCATAGACTGAACGCGCAAGCTCCCATGTAGTAGAAACCCACGGTGGGAGCATGCATATAGTTGAGGAGGGCCATGGCCGGGTAAAGTGGTGTCGCGGGTTGTGGTTGATCCATGGTAGCAGTCGTAAGCATGAGTTCGTGTCTTCGTTGATGTTCTTGCTCTCCAAGGGTCTGTTCTGAGGAGATTCGTTATAACCGCGCACAATCGCACGAGTTGTGCAAAGTCGTGAGAAGCGACCTTATCGTCTCACACGGTTGTTGGAGGCCTGTGATTAGGTCGCACACTAATTCTTGAAACGGTAAGGAGTGGCCGCCGAGGATGCCTGATGTTTTGCGAAGTTGGCCGCCGTCGAGGAAGCTGAAATTGCGAAACCCAGCTTCTGAGTTGGTGGTATGGTCTGCAGCCAGCACCGCCACCACAACACTCTTCTCCGCTTAAGAATATCCGGCGGGCTGAACCAGGAGGCTTCGAATACGTCGATACCGTACAGGTGGCAGGGTTCCGTTCGCTTAAGTACTCTGGTACCTGGGGGTTTGAACAAAGGCCTGCGACGCGTACTTTGCGACAGCCTGGTAAGTTATATGAGACAATGGCGCACTCTTCCGCGCAATCAAATGTCACGCGCCTCTGATGGTTTTGGCGGTCTGTTGATGAGCGCGCGATGTTTGGTCGTCGCGCAAAGCGCATTGTCCAGGTTGAAGAAGCTGCGCGCCCATGTTAGCGTAGTCGGTGTGGCTAGTGCCCGCTGCTGGACTACTGCAAACACCATGCATTCCACTCACCGCTGAGTCCAGCTCGCTTGTCTTTGCGTCATACGGCTGGACTTCGGTGCGGCCGCTGCTGAAGAGGTTGCAAAAGGTTATATATAGAGCTTCCCATTTGCTCAAGACAGAGGCCGGTGAGAAATGCCGCCTACACCAAACTTCTCTAGAGCCGTAAGCAAGCGCCAGAACCCGCTCCAGGCAGAAACCCCAACAGCCATAGCGGCAGAGCGATCGTCAGCGCTCAAGGCGGCAATCGAGGTTTGGGGAAATGGTTCGCGGCTCGTAGCGAGGTTAGAGATGATGGATGATGCGGGTACTCGCAGGTGTCACATTAAAAAGATGCGGATTCCTTCTGCGACAGAATGGGTAAGCGCGGCTGCAGTTCCTCAGGTACCATGCATGCATTGGTAGATCAACGATGCACACGATACGTCGCCTTGTATGCTATTGAGAACATCAACACTTAGCGTTTGGTCTAGCCGACTAATCACATATGCACACCGCTGCATTAATGTGCCGCCTCGCTGTTAATTAGGACGAGCCCCACGCCGTTGGTCTGTGAGATCGTGTACTCGAATATCCGTCGCCACGTCATGAGTCTAAGACACCGCGTTTGATACATAGATGGGGCTGTCGGTCTCAACACTCAGAAGCTCAAAAAATGTTTCTTCGCCCCACTGAGCATATCTGTATCATCGTCTCCTACGTGCGCTGCATCTTGGCTCCGTTTTGTCAAGCATGTCTTTTCTCTGACCCATGGAAGCATCACAAAGACACATATTACGCCATGTGGCACCACGACCAACAGATCTAGATCCGCGGAGAGATCGGCCCGCTCGCTCCGCTCGTTCGCATGGCAAAGATGGGGCCGTCAAAGGACCACGACCAACCAACATTGACTTGACCTTAAGCCCTTTCGCGGGCGTCCTGCACCCCTGACAATACATCGCAACACCAAGACGCCAGCGCTTCTTCACTCATGTATAACCTTGAGAGCACGAATAGAATTTCTGATTGAGTTGTTCACGTTTGTTGCGAATACCACGAACCCAAAGGATGCAATCTGTTCCTGAATGGCAAGGATGACAAACACACGGAGAGTCGAAAGCATATGACAGCATGAAGCCTCAACATATTCATGACTACTCGTATCCCTCCAACCAAGTTACCGCATTGAGTATACCGAATCTTCCAACTCCCTTCCCGACCGTTTGGTCAATCTATCCTGGTAGACCCTACTCGCCGTCGTGACACCAACGCATGCGGCTCAACCACACGTGAGTATGTGAAGGATATGTAACATGTCCAAACTTATGACTCCAGTACTAGTCGTGACAGATGTGACTGCACCTCTTTCTAACCGGATGCAAAGTCCACCATATGGTCACACGTATAAAGCATTTCCTCTTCACATTTAGTGAACAATGACTGCTCCGTTCGCCCTCTTGTTCGCTTCCACTTCCGGTTCTAGCCCCATCCTGCCTGTGAGTGTTTTGATAACCCTAGAGTCTACTCTCTTCTCTTCACATATCTTGTCGGGCAAGTCGCATATAGCTCGTTGGTGGCGGTACCGTTCCATATTTTCATCTCTTTGCGCTTGTCTTCCACATACAGTCCTGTTTCTTCTAGTGTTCAGTATCCTTTGTCAAAGCCTAGGATTGTGGAACATCCTAGTGAATCGGGAGTGAAATCCAATTACGTATGACTGAGTCTCCGACAACTCCCTCAATACGAGCTCATTATCGTTTGCATTGCCGGATTGATACTCTTCACCACCTTCGGAGCCTGGCATTGAGACCGTCCGCGTCATAACCCAAGTTCTACCCCGCCGTAGTCCGAGCGTAAAGCACATACGTCTATCAGATTGATAGAGTCAATACCTGACTGCTCCGATTCCTCTCCACAGCTCCTCGACAGACATAAGGGTCCAAGCGGCAAGTGACCGAGACTTTCAGCCGACTCTCAAAGCCTTTATCGCGACCAATTCTCCAAGGTAATCCACACCACTTCTTAACTTTCCCTCCAACTTCTTCAGAACACTGCGATCAACATCTGAGCTGGCTCATTCTCCGCAAGGACAAGGAGACTAAACCAAGATGACTGATCAACCAACATCGCCATCTAAGCAAGGCTCACCACGTGGCGCTATGGATCCTCCAGCGACACCGGGTGCAGGTCGAAGCGCCAAGGATTCGACCTCAATACTCATACCTTCACCCGCACCCGCACCCGCACCCGCTCCTTCGACGCCAGGCCGAAGTGACCGCACACTCCTTCGGAGTACACCACGCGCTTCCAACAGCCCTTTTCCGACCCGTGCGCCCCGCACACCAGGAGGTTCATCATTGACGCTTTGTACCGTTGACGAGTCAAAGTATAGTAAGGTGACTGTACACACAGCCAAGTGTACCGAATGCGACAAGCGCAACATGGATACCATGCGACGCTGTCCAGGCTGCACATTCCAAGTTTGCCAGCCATGTTACGAAAAACGCTTGAAGCAGGATAAAGGCCTTCTTCATGGCAATATGGCGACTCCAAGTGCGGCTGGAGGAGGTCTCTCCGCCAGTGGCGGGAGCAGGGCCGTGAGAAAGAAGCCACTGCCGAGCACAGAAGAGATAGGCGACAAGATCGAGAATGAGGAAGGTCCCAGTCATATGAAGATTGAGACTACCCCAGCTATGCCTAAGTCGTCGGCAAAGAAGCGTGCGATCAAGAAGAAGGCGCCTCTGGATGAGACTGAGGAGTCTTCCGAGGACGAATTTGAGCCAGACGACACTTCCCCAACACCCAGCAAGCGCCGCCGTACTGGTCGCCGTCGATCTGAACTCACGTTTGCCGAGAGTGCTCTTGCTACCGCTCTCCGAACACCACCAGCTACACGTGCAACTAGAAAGTCACTCCCAGCTCCTACACACCGAGCTCCATCATTCCCAGCCTCTGACCCTGGTAACGCAGGAACCTCGGTTGGTTATGGGCCAAGCGGATTCCTAAGCAGCGACTTCATGGGTGACAAGGATCTCTACAATGCTGGCATCAAGCCATACAAGGATCAGCCATTGTTAGCTCGCCGGGAGCCTGTCAATTCCAACCCGGCTAACAGGATTCCTGATATCATCAAGCGGGGTGGGAAGCCAAGGCCGAGTAACCAGACGTACCACAACATCCAGAAAAGTCTCAGAGCGAAACTACAGCAGAACCAAGTACACGAGACAGACCAAGATGAAATTGTAGCTCACACGGCTGGGCAAAGCGTAAGTCAAGACTTTTTTTTTTTTTTAATAGTCAACGATGATGGAAAAGCTGACAAGATGAAGAAGGCTGAACAGAATGCAGACCCGCAGACTGTTGCAGCCTTTGTGGAGAAGGAGGCAGCTAGGTACCAGAACGAGACCATGGACGAAGACGAGAACGAGGCCATCCTTAGCGCAATGAAGAGTGCGGCGCTGGTGTGGAGCAAACAAACGTACAAGAAGCTGGACTCGGATACGCAGCTCGCAGTGCAACCGGGCCTGAAGCTACGTCTTGACCTCATCGACAAGATGTTTCGGGAAGAGCTGGCGAGGTTGATGGGCGAGCATGCTGACCGCATCATATCGGAATTGGGCATCAGTGTCGAGAAGCCTGTGGCAGTTCCACCAGGTCAGCTGTTCAAGCCTGCCTAGGACGAGCGAGGTTGTTGTACCGATCCCGAGCGATGATGTAATTCGTCCCTTTATGGTTTCTCTGCATGGTTAGACTTGTCAGTGATAGATGGGTTTTTCGGGACTTGTACCACCCTATACAAAAGGGCAAGTCGGTATTGATTGGATATGGAGAGCTTGTCAGTTGCCTAGGATAGCAAGTCATTGCCGTAGGAGCAAGTATTCAGAATCCATTTGCATCAGCATTAGTATTGATGCATAACATGATTGGTGTGGCGCGACATTCCTGAACAGAGTCTTACCAAACAAAGGACAAAAAAGGTCCGAGAAGATTCCATAATGAGACAGACATGATTATGCTAGTACTAAGAAAGACGTAAGAAGAGGCTTCATGTCAAGATAGAAAGACAACAGAAAGGAAAGATTATGGGTATCCGTGTTGGCGCTCATGCAATGCAGAACAATATGAAAAGGTGCAGAGAGCCTCAGCCCAGGCTAGGGGTCCAGAAGGTGGAACCGACTACAGGTCCTGCGGTATGGGCGTCTCTATCTCTGACCGAAATGGATCGTCAGCTGTCCCTTAGCTGGCTTGATCTCGTCGAGCTCATCCTCGCCCTGGTTGCCGACAGCGTTCTCCAGCCAAGTTGTCTCGTCATCTTCGTTGTCACCAGCGGAGGATGGGCGCTCTGTTCGTATCGACTTGAAGCGTTCGTTGAAGAGATGGGCGTACTCGTCGTTCTTGGAGGGCTGTTGGGTGACTTCCGGGAGGGCGCTTGGTTGAGAGACGGGGATCAGTTGCCTGTAACAGATGAGCGTCATGTCCTTATTAAGATGGAGGAAAGTGCGATGGCTGGAAAGGAGGGCTATGAAGAAGGAGCGGCGGAGGACGAGGAAGGCAGGACTCACTCGTTCGTCTCAGCACAAATACGCTCCAGGTTCTCTCGCTGACGGCGAAGCTCCTCTGGGTCGGGCTGGGGCGCGTTGTGGGTGCTACTGGCGGTACCATAGTTGGGCTGGTAAGGGTCTCCGAGCAAGTGCGAGCTATCTGAGTGCTGCAAGAAAGTGTCAGCGATATGCATTGAGCGACAGCAAACAGCATGACAGGACTCACGTCTGCCTCGGAAGTCTTTCGCCCTCCTAAACACGACGAGCAGATGCCCATTGTTTGCGCGTGACGTAGTTGGTGGGTGCGATGGAATGCGAGCTGGCGTAGGAGCGAGAGTCTATGGTCTATATCGGCGCGATGGTGGAAAGGCGAGCAACTACCCAAAGCATGCTGTGTAGCCTGTGGAGAGGAAGCTGGCGCTCTTGCTGTGGTTGACGAGCGATGCTTGCTTGAATTGTGATGATCGACACCGGCAATCTCCGATATCTTGGCAGACAGCCCTGGCTGGAGGACGAGCCGCATCGCTACCTTTCTTTCACGTGTCTACTAACGAGCCTCATTAATCACCACGGACCTTCGTGTCATACTTAGCCTGTATCTACGGTGAGACCATAAACTGGCATTATATCACGGTGACGCGTCAGAACAGCCGTTTCCTGTATAGTGCGGGTATGATTCAGTACGCAAAGACAGACATAATGCGGCGAGTACTGGCTTGCGATCTTGTTGTAATGATATTTTGGTATTCGCTAAAGTCGGCAACACAAAAGACGATTGCTTTTGAGGCTATCTCATAGAACCGTCTTGCGTGAACGTCATGAAGTACTGTCTTCGATGAACTCTAAAAACTACTGTCTTCTCATCCTGTCCTTTGAATACTTCTAAACACAATTATTCAAGGATCTCCCCTTGTTCAGATCCACTGCTCTCCCCGCTTTCTACCCTGAACAGGTTGTGCTGTTCGTTGTGCACCGACGCATTGTACACACCTGCATCGATGTCACGTGTCGATCCTATTGCACTAGCTACACCACCCTTCGCGCTTGCGTCAACAACGTGAGCTTGGCGAATGTCCGCTTGCGGATCCGATTGAGCTTCGTCTCGAGCAGTTGCTCCCGGCGCTTTAGGAGCTTGGGTTGCACGGTGACTTGAGGTATTTGGAGTTGCCGGAGGTTGGCCAACTTTGTTTGTAGCTCGATTCGGACCTGGCATTGGCGACGAATTCTTACTCTCTTGATTTCCCGGAACCGAGCGCACAGCAGGAGGTGGAAGGAACTCTTTTGACGGCGCTTGAAGCTGTGGTCTAGCTCTTGCTTGTTGCGGTCGAGCTTGCGCTTGTGGACTATCGACGCGTGATTGTGTGCTTGCTGAATTCAGTGGATGGCTGTCAGCGTAAGCTGCAAGTCGTTCTGCCCAATCTCCCACCAAACAGTCATTCGCACTCTGTAATGTCCTCAGTGCATCAATGTCCAAGCCAATATCCTTCGGGATCGAGTCTGGGCTTGCATTCAGTGACAAAGGTCCTGCCGTGAGAAAGTTCATCAGGCATACTAATCGGTAGTAACTGTCGAAGCCAAGTCGTCCCCAGTGCTTATGGATCCGTGGTATAGGAACCTTTACCAACTCACTAACGAGGATATGGGTCGTGGGATAAAGGCGTTCAGATCCAACCACTGGTACCACTTGAAGCTGGTCATGTGGACTGTCATTCCCAGCAGGTCCGGCTAGATCACCCTGAGTGGCTACCCCCATATACTTTGGATAGTCCGACTCTGGAATCCGATGCATGCCTCTTAAGCCGCGACTACTCGCGCTGCGACCCAGCCAGCCAATGCCATAGCCAGGCTCCACTTTGAAAAGGATGAAGGGAACATCTTTCTTGATGTATAGTCTGCCTTCGGAGGACAGTGTAAACCTCGCTCCAATCTCCGCTTGATTGTCGTAAGAGAAGTCGCTATGTCGAACGGACACAACATCGACAGGGCCATATCTTCCTGTCACGTCTTGCAGAACTTCTGGTTTCATGAAGTATTCTGGCCCACAGTTGAAACTCTTCCCTTGGTTATGATCTGTGATAGTGTAGCCCACATTGTAATGCCTGTATGGTGATCTTGCTGGGCGCCAACGGTCAGAAGCGCCACGTCGTCCTCGTTGTGTTTCCTGCTCGCGACGAGGTTCAGGATTAGGGCGTCTACGACGATGTTCGGGACTTAGAGATCTGCTATAAGATCGATCGCGGGATCTTCTACGATACCCTTGAACTTCATCTCGGCGGGGCGATTGCCGAGGTGAAGACGATCGACCTCGATGGCTAGACTCTCCTGGTTCATTGTAGTCGAGGAAACCATATGGTGATCCAGATTCGGTGTCAGCGTGCCGGGTATGCGGACGATGATCATCTGAAGGCTGGTCTACTGATTGGCGTCGATGAGGCATGATCAGATCTTCGCCCTCTATGCGTCAAGTTGTGGTTGAGAAAGATTCACCGCGGTTGAGTGTTCGTGTCGATGGGGTCATAAAAACTGCAGTTGTGGGAAGAACACTGCTGAGGTACATACAGGCCTTACAATTACATCGATCCGAGTGAATGACGG
The DNA here is from genome assembly GCF_001642055.1 of Alternaria alternata. NCBI lineage: Eukaryota > Fungi > Ascomycota > Dothideomycetes > Pleosporales > Pleosporaceae > Alternaria > Alternaria alternata. The sequence goes on along the minus strand of NW_017306228.1, from coordinate 166,603 downwards.
GGGTCATTGCATCTGACTCCCGGTATATCGAGGCTCATACTTCGTGAATTGGATGATGAACGTAGCCTAATCCCGTGATTTCGCTGACAGTTGTAGGACAGGACAAAACCGTATGTGTGAATGAACCTCGTGAAAGAATTCGGCTGTCTTTGTTGTAATGACACTGGGTTCCTTAAAGCGGATGAATGTGGGGTTTTCACTTCCTTTGTTCAGGTCTATATCATCATTCTCCTCATCGTCGTTAAAACTCCTTTATCCAAGCTTACGTCTCACCGAAATCCGTCATCATTCCATCTTGTACTGCCTGACATGGAGCATCACCACCTTTTCTATTCTGATTACGAGCCTGACTATCATTCCAACCAACTAGACAGTATCTATCGTCGATGGACGGTAGAAGGAAAAGACAAATTGGTATGTACCAATGGATCAGCGAGACTCATAGACGTTCCTGAGGATCAGGGGACTGTTGCCGCGGTGTTGCTATCCGAACCACTGGCTGGAAAGATACAGAAAGCTTTGTGTATCGCTCACTCGTATTGGACTTCCCCTGAGAAAATTGCTGCTGAAGAGAAGACCCGTTTCGAGAATGAAGCAAAGACGCAGTCCTGGAAGGATGAGCTAGAGTATCAGATAAAGTCTACAAAGAAGAAGATGAGGAGAACAGGGGGGGCGACACGTGAGCAAAGAGTCGAGCTTGTAAAGCTTCTTGAAGAACGCATGAAATGTCAGAAAACGCAAGAATGGAACCAACGCCAGCGTCAGACGCACGAAGATACAGTGAAGTTGGCCAAAGAGAGATGGAGCAACGCCTGGTTTGCAGTACAGCAGGAACTCGATCGTCTATGGGTGCTCGCAGGGAGAGTCAACGAATCCCGGCATGGGCAGACATACGCGCGAAGTGCCTCAGTCTCCATAGACGGAGAATTGCAGTGCCACTCCACATCTCGAAGTCCAAGACGTCGGAACTGTGATCAAAATCAGAGGCTAGAAGCCAGATCACGTAGTGCAAACCATCGTTCACATGCGCATGGACGAGGCTGTACGCGATCTCATCACTCTGCGTCTCGCCCTCGTTCGAGAAGTCAGAACAGTAGGGTCAGAGATCGTAGGCGCGAGCCTAGCGCACATGTACATCGACAGGCGCGATCAAGCCGGCGGGATCGTGGGCGATCGCGTTCTCGCTCTCAGTCCTTCTCAAGGTGGAGCGACGACCGCCGGTACAGAGACATGACCGTCTGGCCAGCTCGCTCGGCTGCTTCCGGTGCGGAATTGAATCGTTTGGCGGATTCCATGTGCGATACTAGCAAGATTCTCCAAGGGTTTCTGGATGTTACAAAACCGGCGCAATACTTGCCCATAACGGGCGGCAATCGAGACGAAGATGTTGAGGTCGTCAGTTTTGGAGTTGCGCCATCAGCTAGTATTGCAGATTGTATTGGGCAGTTGGATAGCGCAGTGACTATCGACGATAGTGGGGCGAGTACAGCAGGCAAAGCTTTCCCGGATATCGCACCAATCTCACAACAGGCTCAAGAGTTCCAGGACGGCCTTCGAAAACTGGCGTTACAGTATGACAGCGGGAATACGCAACCCCAACAATTTCCTGAAGCTCATAGTTGTCATCCTAATGGCAGCAAGCGGAAGCGAATTGACCGAACCCTAAGTGAAAGGAAGTTACAGAAAATGTCACCCTGGATAGCCAGCGATAGTCGAACGTCAACTCTCGAACATACGGCTGTCGGGTGCGTACAGGGAGAATCGGGTATGCAACGCGTTGCAGGACAGACGCCGGGATCTAGTAGACTGTCCATTCGCGACTTCTTTAAGCCTGGCTGCGGAACTGGTGAGAGCTTAAACATGTCAACCCTAGATAGATGACCGAATGCGATAAGGATTATAGTTTTCGGATGAGTCGTAGCCACTGATGTGATCGAAAGTGGTTCTTACAAAAAGTTAACATGTGTTGCGATGGTGTTACTGCTAAAACGAGATTCTATTGGAGACTCGCAATGAAGACTAATAGTCGTTAGTGATGTCACGACGCGTACTTAGCGTGTTTTGCATGTCGCTTTCGGATTAGCTCAAGATGCGTCCACTCGACACTTCACTCTTCTTTGTCTGTTGACGGCTAGCATACCGTCGCGCTCGAAGCCCACGAGTCTTGTGCATGGCACTACCTGTCGCAAGCGAATTCACGATACTGATGCACGCGCTGCACGGTCAGCCAGCACGCTTGAATCACAAGTGCACCATGTAAAGAGAGACGAAAGAGTATGGGACTACAAGCTCTCAGTGTTATGGACAATACGGATTTCAAGCCAAGATTGGATACAACAAAGCCTACGGTATTACTGTAGCCAGACCGTCTAAGAGCCATCAGCTTACGTCACGACCGTCCTTTATTTCCCACACCGATACCTTAATACACTCGCTACGCCCGACCGAACGATACTCCTTCACATCATGAAAAGCTCAGCGATTCCCACCGCGATTCCCAAGAGGAATCTCTAGTCGTCTCAGGAATGGAATACGCATGGGCTCCATTCTCACCTACAGGGACCGAACACACCCTATATTGCTCGTCGATTGAATACAGAATGGCTACATAACTAGAGGCTAAATGATGTGCGGAGCGAACAAGAGGTTTGTCTGCGCCCAATTAACGACGACGACCACCGCGTCCTCTGCCGCCACCCGGCCTGCGTTCTCCTGGACCACGATTGGTCTCATGGTAGTCACCTTGTCCACGACCGCGGTTGCGATCGCGGTTGCTCGGCTGACAATTCGCGTTATAATTGAGCAGGCGATCGCCATCGTGGTCATCATACTTGACGGCATTGGCTTCGACCAACCCGTACGCGTTCAACGTAGGTTTATTGATGTAATTATCAAGACGCAAGTCAGGAGGCTGTTCGAATCGACGTGTCGGCGAACGCTGATGTCGAGATTGAGATCGGTCGTAGTCTTCTGACCGGTGGTTAGTCTCGTCACGTGTTTCTGGTCGTCCACGCCTTTCAAGGGTTTCGGAGCGATGTTGAGGAGGCGGTGACCTTCTTCGAGAATAGTCTCGAAATCGACCGTTCTGACGATCGCGCGGTGATCGACTTCTCGACCGACCACGTTGCCGATCAGGATCCTGACCATACGTAGAACGAGCAGAAAACCTCCTTCCAGCACTATTGTTCCGATCGCGTTCGAACCGCACCTCAGTTGCGCCGCGAGGACCCCTAGGAACGCGGGGAGTAGCGGTGAGGTCTTTATACACAGGGGCATGCCCTGCAGGCGGTGGAATGTATGGGGAGAGAGGTAACATCTTGTCTGCTGTGGGAAAGAAATCTCGCCTTACTCGTTTTGGTACGCTGGGTGGGGATCTAGGCGTCCTGATGTCTGCTATTCCGCGCTGCACTGCGGTCACGTTGACCCCCGTTGGGGCTTCAGGCATGACTGCAATCCCGAAGTAAAAGGCGTTGCGAATCCATTCAACGCTATTGTGACTTTCGTCTTCGAGTCTGCCCGCATATTTGAAACCGTCGGTGGGGATGACTTCTTGACTTACAAGCACATTGAAGTTACAATGGTCCTTCAAGTCCTGTACTGGCCAGTCTCTCGCATTTGTCGGATCCATGAAGATATTTCCATGGGGGCTGTCTTTGGCTTCGATATATCTCGGCCAATTCCTACGGTCAGATCGCAGCAATCGTGCAAACTGCCATCGATCCCTGCGATTTGTCTTACTCAAATCACTGTCCCCAGTAGTTCGGCCCCAGGTGCATAGTAGCACATTCGGGAGGACCTTCAGGACTAAGATAAGTCTCCAGCCTGAAAGCATGAGTCCACGAGCAGTTAACCCACATTTATCGCCCAACTGCTGTTTGGGATTCGTCGCATACTCGGAAGTGCGGAACCAGAACATGTCTCCGGAACTGAAGACATGATCCAAGCGACCTTGTATCGGGTTGGGGACCTGAGTCGACCATTTAGACATTATCATTGTGTTTAATCCTTCGTACTGGGGGTAAAATACTGCTGCAAGATGAGGTATTTCAAGACCGAGATTTCCGCGCTGTATGCTGCCACTGTTGGAAGCCATCCATGAAGCGAAATCTTGCATCATGGCCAAGAACTGAAGTTGACCATCGTATGTGTTTGGGTCGATACTGAGAATGGGCAGTCGGCGTAATCTTGCGTACTCTGCGAGCAACTCCTGTCCCTTGTTGGGGGATATGTCAGTAACGACTGCAGATTGCAGCTGTTGTGGGACAGAGGGGCGATGCGTTGTGTCCTCAAGGCCATCACGAGCAGGGCTACGCTCTTCTCGTGGAGATGGTGGAGATTGCGAGCAATTTACAGCTGTGTGACTTCCCTCTTGGTCATCGACAACCGACACGCGCTCTTGTTGAGAGGAGTGTGGCTCAGGCAAATGATCTTTTCCTTGAGGGGTTGTAGCATCTGGCAGATTGGAAAGAGCCGGATTTGTCGGTTCCCTTGTCGAGGTATCTGAGTCGCTGTTCTCTGCTTGTTCGCGCTGAAGTGGCAAGGGGTCGTCGTTGGGGAGCGACGCAAAACGCCTCTTGGGAGTTTCTTGTGATCGGCGTGAATGCTCTTCCTCTACTACAATTAGCAAAGTGTATAAATTAGTGGAGATACCAGGTGCTACCTTCGTCACGATGGCCAGTCATTGTTGGTAAACTGGTATTAGCGAGTCGTCCCTATGATAAAGCGGTTGAGATCGCGTTAAATGCCCAATCAAGGAAGTGGTTGTGTAGTGGCGTTACTAGAGGTAGGCTGAAAGAGAGCAGAAGTGTATGTAATGCAAGGTCGAAGTGCAGTAACACACAACAGGTCCGTCGGCAGCAAGAACCCTAGGCTTCCACAGAAGACCAATTCACCATAGTCATGGGCTTCCTACCATGGCACTCGATTGACCAAGGGAGAATTATGATACGAGTAAGTGAATGGTGTATGATTTTTTAGTGGTTGTATCTGTCAGTCTGATGGTATGCATACGATGTACATCAGCATTCATCACAAACCTGATGATCTCCATATGCTTCGAGCGTGTTCAGATCTACTCAACAAGCCTCAAACAGCTTCATGGGCTCCAATGTCTCATATGAAAAGGGCAAATCTGATGTTGTTCCCAGTAAAGTCTTTCATGAGAGCAAGCTGGGTATAGCGTACTTGATATCATAAACGCCGTCTTTGTCTTTGTTATACAAAGCGACACTGATGTCAAAGGGTCATGCTGGCTTGATCATTCCACTTAAAGTCACAGATAGTTCGCGCAACTGCTCGTAAAAAGAGGAAACTCTCTTCCACCAAGTAAAAGTCATGTACGATAATGCAGAACTAGATTCGACTTTCTCGGAAAGAGCCCGTGAAACATGGGTCGTTCGAACTGCCAGTAGCTCAGCTACGGGCGGTCTGCAGCCGCGCCTTGCAAACTCACGAGATGGCGGAAGCAAAACTTCTGTCCTTGTACTGACAGAGGAGCTCGAGGGTAAGATCCAGACAGCCCTCGCTATAGGATGTGGTTACAGATCTGCACTACAAGATGCTCAGAAATGGAGGCGCCGGAAGCTTATGCAGCAAGCTGACATCGCCGGGACTCTTGAATCATTCAAACACCGCTTGAGTGTCAAACGTTCGGAGATCATATTGAACAAAGAACCAACCGTGTCGCAGAAGAAGACATTGGAGACCTTATCCCAGAACGTCGAGCGGCTTAAGGCTAGTCAAGCTATTCTCGAAGAAAACTTAACAACAGGTGAACGAAACCTTGTGCATGGTCTCAACAGATGGCGTAAGGCTTGGGCAGACGTCGATAAGATATTAGTCAAAGTTTGGCGAGATGCAGGGCGATTGGTGCCAAATGACGATTCTGAAGGAGACGATGAAAACCCAACGAGAGATAGTGGTTCGAAAGACAAAGAAAGACGCAAGAGGGCTCATCCTAGTAATAATGATATAAAGGATATACTGTCAGCTATGCCGGAGTTGGACTCTGGTCGACAGAAAAGGGCAGAAAGGCAACGACGCGAGGTCTTGAGCTGGAGACACAGCGTCGAAAGCAGTTCGCAAGCAAGTATGGTTGATGCGCAAAGCCCTGGAAACCGTCAATCAACAAAGCGTGCAAACCTTCATGATAGCCGGCGATCCAGACGGCGTCACCAAAGCAGAGGGAGTGATATCATTCAAGACCACCTCGGATATCTAGCACCAAGCACTCGTGATCAGCAGAGTGTACCGCAGCCATGCAGTTCCAGAGAACATCACGCCGACTATAACAATCTTCCGGCTCATGAGAGCCACCCGATTAATCGTCACAACGACAAGCAGCCATCTCCAATCATATCTCAACATTCGAGCATGCTCCCACCACCATCAATGGAAAGCAGGCATAGTCCTGCGCCCTCGGTAGGCATGCAAAATGGGACAGTTAGACATGATGCTCACCAAGAACGACGTCGAGACGGCCGATCTCGTAGTCCAAGACGCGATCGACTTCCCTCACGAGATACACTAAGATATCGCGATCGCGAATCACACGAAAAAAAGCCGAGTGGGGCTCGCGATGAGAGTCTTCGAGCCAGGGAAAGGAGTTGTCGACCGGAAGAAGATAGAGGGCGCTGTATGTAATGTAGTTGTAAAGAGCGTTACCGTTTACTATATATTGGAGCATTATGTCGCGAAACAGTGTCTTCTGTAGTATCTATAGGAAATGGGATTTCAATCGTTCGTTGTTGAATTCTCTTGTCGAAAGAGGGAGAACGTTCATATCTTAAGACATGATATGGTTTATAGGAGTAAGGTGTGTTGTATTGAGATGTGACTAAGAAGAGGGCAACTCCTCCTCACTGGTATGTCGTGATATATCATCAAGCTTTCTAATGAATCACAACCATCGATGCATGTGCAGTCGATCAAGCTTACCATCAACATCTTCTACCTCTATCAGAGACAGCTCAATCTGATTGGTCACGACGCGTGCCACTTCCCTCAAGGTGCTTCCCGTCCGCGCTCGGTGTGGGGCTTGGTGTGTTATGGCTGAGATTGAAGGTCTGATTCAGCTCTTGTGCGTTGAAGTTTGAGAGATTAAGAGCAGTCCCACTATGCTGCTTCTGTGCGTTCTGCGCCATTGTCGAACGCTGGTTGATAACATAACCGGACTGGCGGTTTGTATCAGCACGCGAACTGCGTCTCACTCGATCTACACTAGTAGTGTTGACCTTCTTGCCCTTGGAACGTATATCCTTCTGCGATTCATGCATTGATAGTACTGGTGCTTGCTAACGCGGATGTTATGCAGTAGGTGAAGCTGTTTGAGGTGAAATCGCGGGATCCCAATTGTTTGCGGACACAACGGGAGGCAATGCTACCGGAGATTGGGTCGTGTCTGTGTGATCAGAGGCTGAGTAGGTGGAGCTGAAGACGCTTGACTCTCGAAGAGGCCTCTCAGACCCATGAAGTGAGGGATGGGCATCCAGCTTGCTGTACAGATGATCTCGCCTTTGTTTGTCGTTTGGGAGGGGCATGTGATAACGAGGAGCGCGCTTTGCTGACTGAAGGCCACGCTGCACGGCGGTCAGATCCATGCCTAACGGACTAGCAATAATATTCTCACTCGAGCTGTGTGCGTTTGCCTTGATCCCAAGGAAGAGGTCGCGGCTATGGTTTTGGAGTCGTCCTGCAGGAACCATGCTCCGGGTAGGCTTGTGCGGCTCTGCGTCTACTGCACAGAAGTGTGTATTTTCGTTAACAGCCTGGCCCCTACGACGCGTTTCCGGATCGAACTCCAAAGAGTGGTGAGGTGTGCCATTCCCAGTAGCTCTCCCATTCCGTATTCGGCCTTTGTCAGGGTCATGAAGACGTGCGTGCATCCAAAGATCGTCTTGGTTCAGGTTCGATACTCCCATGAAGCAAGTGAAGTTACCACTGCAAGTTTCGCTGATAAGGACATGTAAAAATAGAGTTGTATGTGGGATATCTATCGAAAGAGAATATTTCCTAGTTGAATAGTCAGAATTTCCTATAATTCGTCTTTCTCTCCCTTCCACCCATCACCAACTCCTCTCATCCACTGCACTCCAACCAACTTCAACCCCTTCTTAGCCGCCAATTCCTCTGCTCTGAAGCTTCTCCTCTCTACAAATTCCTCTCCTCCAACATCTGCCTTCTCCAAGCTCTCGCCCGCGCTCTCTTCAAAGAGGAGGAACAGATACCGATGCGGCCCGCTCTCGTCCTTCGGGCCAGGTGCCAAGTATTGCGTCAGCGTCTTTCCTCTCGTGGTGATGTCGTCTGGAGACGTTGTCGCTGATGGAGAAGGGATAGCGGCGACGACCCAGTGGCGCCAGTACCCAAACTTCGGGTCATCTGGGGTCGGCGCATCTGGGTCGATCATCATGAATGTGTAGGTCGCGGCGGAAGATGTTGGCGGCGAAGAGATGGAGATAATAGGTTGCTCCTTGACCTGGCTCACGCGGGCGAGGCTTCCATGTTCAGGAGCCAGTCCGGAGGAGAACTTGACGCTGAGGTCCAGGGCGGGGGTGAAGGACTCTGGAATAATAGCGGAAGGGAGGAGCTTGGCGCTCTTCAGCGAGTCGATGAGCGCATTGGCGGACATGTTGATGTGCGTAACCTCCAGAAGATTTCTAGGTAGGTGGTTTGAACCTTGGGAAAGCGAGTGTATCTTCGTAGAAGTTGATGCGCTGATGTAGGTAGTTTTGTTGCATGATGTGAAGGCCAAGGTCGATTGGTGGATAAACCTAGGTCTTGCCTGGTTCTCCGCTTGAGGCTCCGCTCTTGCTCTTGGCGACTTCATGAGGCATAGTTTCGGTGTGAAATAGACGACAGCGAAGGTATGTGACGTCGGCATAGCCGTCTACATGCCGAAACATACACAATATGATCGTGAACTACCTATATATCCCGGCGCGTGATGGGGGCCAAATGAGTAATTCTCTGCCCCTGGTCGAGTTGGACCTTCAAAAACGCCCACTTTTGGAACTTCAAGTAAGACGTTCGCGGATAGCCGCTGTTATCGGACAACTGTAGAGTGTGCACCATGGTCCCTACGTCTTTGTCTTACCTAGATAAGATGCGGAAGGGTCTGTCATGCATGCAGCGAAACCTTTCAGCGAGAGGTTATGATGGCGTCGTCCTTTGGTATCCAGTCTTCTAGTAGCATGAGTAGGATCATGCAAGGTTCTTGCATTGAAGAAGATAATACATTGAGGTTTTGACAGCCGCGGGATGCAGACGCATGCTTTGAGAAGCCAGGTCCAATATCGATAAGGCAAAGCGCTAGGCTGGCTTTGGCGCAGTCCCAATCCGGTTAGCCCGCGTCCGCGTCATCTTGGCATTGCGGCGTGGTCGTCAACCAGCGCCCCGGAGTCTTCCCACCTGCCGCATCCTCTTTGCTCATCCCACGAAGCTCATGCATATCGGTGCGATTGTTCCGTTCTACCTCTGTGTTTTTGTTAAAAACTTTCTCACTACAATGGCACCATTACCTAGTAAAAGCTCATTCGACACTCCTTAGATCACGATGATTCTCCTGACGGATTCTTGTAAGATGTGACCATGGCCCATTGTTAGTGATCTTCCAAAACCGGGGAGGTGATCCTACAAAGATCCATATAAAATCTAGATGTTCCGCACCGCATGCTAATGCAGGGTCGGCAGCGTATATTCGTTTTAAAAGGCCGGTCAGCCTCGCTGGCCACCTGATATCGAAGCCTACACATTCTTACTGCTATGAGACTCTTTGGGAAGATAACATCTGGTATCTTGGCTGTAAGCGTAGGGGTGTCGGCCCAAGATACGTTCGAAGCACCAGACTTCAATGTAACCGATGCTCTCATTAGCAACGGGGTCAACGTGTCTGCAATTCCTGAATTGGCAAACTTGGTCGCCCGATCGTCCTCAAGCGGCTGCTCTATCGCAGTAAGTATGCATGGTGTGCCTCCTTTCGACATGTGCTAATTTTCTGCATAGTGTAACTCGCTCGGGCTCGTCTTCGGAAAGACTAGGGTTGCCAGGGGTCAGAATGCAGAGTACTGGTCAAACCAACAACTGGCCATGGAGCCGTACTGCACTTTCACCTCTAGGGAAGCCCTTGAGGTGTCAACACTAGTATTGATATCTCGCCTCACCCAGTGTCCGTTTGCTGTCAAAAGTGGCGGACATGCAGCTTTTCCAGGTGCTTCCAGTATTCAAGGGGGCATTACAGTTGATTTGAAAGACTTTACTACACGCAGACTTTCTGCCGATAAGAAGACTGTTGCTATCGGACCGGGTAATCGATGGATAGATGTTTACCACTATCTCACTCCATACAACTTGACTGTTGTTGGCGGCCGAGTATGTTCAGCTCGATCAATCAGCAAAGTGTACTTCTGGACATGCGCTAACATGACGTAGGCAGCACATGTCGGCGTTGGCGGTCTTACCCTCGGTGGAGGCATCAGCGACCTCACAAATGAATACGGTCTTGCTTGCGATAATGTCGCTTCTTATGAAGTCGTGACTGCGTCTGGAGTTATCGTCAATGCATCCCCAAAAGCGTTTTCGGATCTGTACTGGGCCATGCGTGGTGGCGGCAACAACTTCGGTATCGTCACCACGTTCAACTATGAAACCATCGTACAGCCTCCCATGTGGGGAGGTATGCGCATTCATGACACAAGTGCCACGCCAGCATTGATCACCGCTTTCGAGAATGCCATCAACAATGCTGAGAAAGATACAAAGCTTGCACATGTCGTTTCTTTCACGACGTACGACACCTATCAGCTCGCTTTTACCGAACTGGAATACTTCGTTCCAGTCGATCTTGCAAACCCTCCCGAAGTCGTGAAAGAGTACCTCAGCATTCCATTCATGCAAGATAACACCGGTAACAGCACGCTCGAGGATCTGACGCCTCACCGAAGTAACGATATGCCATCTGGGTTTCGCACTTCCATGTGGTCTGCATCTTTCAAGATGAGCGCCGAGCTCATCCAAAAGATGACCGACTACTTCTTCGAGATCGCACCTGCTCTCCCCGCCGTCTCCGTCAACATTGCTTTCCAGGCGTTCTCCAAGCCTGCGCTGGAAGCCATGCAGAAGAATGGCGGTAATGCCCTTGGTCTCTACCCTGAAGATGGGCCGTTTTTCCACGTCTTGGTGTACATGGCTTGGAACGAGACTAGCGACGACACAACGATGATGAAGGCTGCTGAGGACTATATTCAAGTGTCCAAGACTATGGCTAAGGAGCTTGGAGTCGATAACGATTACTACTATATGCCATACAGCAGCGGTTATCAGCCTGTCGTAGCTGGGTACGGTGCAGAGAACATGGCAAGGTTGCAAGCTATATCGAACAGGTATGACCCGACACAGGTTTTTCAGAACTTGCAACCTGGGTACTTCAAACTCCATGGAGAAGCACCGCTTGACGAGAGTGTGTAGGGGTAGCGTAATATATAGTTTGTCAACAGACCGGCCACATTGTTCGTCCAAGTTAGATCCAGTTCCTCCCACTGTGATTGGTAATGCTGACTGCGTTCACCACAGCCATCTGAGGACAGCACAAATATCGTTACGGGTGATTACAACTCATCGATGTGAAGGCTTGCATCAAAACTGTCATAATTGGAATCCAAAGCCAAGCAGCTGCATGGCGATGTATCGCGTTTTATCAAACATGCATACCAAGTCTAATATCCTGCCATACTTTCCTATGGTTCCACTGCCTCTCCACTTCTCGGAGTTTAGCTTGCAAAGCGCTCTATCCATGCCGCATCTGCCATTGCCTTCTCTCTACATCAATGGTAATCCGCCATATATGATCTAGCTCTGCCCTACGCGGATCTTGCGGTCGGAACTGTCCGAAGGCCAGCCTCTTCACAGTGAATGGGGCTGGTTGCGATTTAAGACAACATCGAACACGAACTGACCCCCTCTGCACAGTGGGTGTCGGGATTTGTGAGCGTGTTGGGCTAAATTGCGGCAGTGGCTGACTCTCCTGGTAATTACTCGAGATTTGGGCGTCGTATGAAGCTATATTCGACCCCGGATCGACCTCATTGCGCGCAAAATCTTTGTAGTCAGCATCGTGTGAGCCGTCATTCATATTCCTTGGACCAGTCGGAGCAGCGATTCTGGGCTGCTCGGGCTCTCCATTGTCTTCGTGTAACGGCGCAAGGGTCCCAGCGAGCAGAGTCGAATCACCATTGCCAACATTGAAGAGTACCTGGCGTACTTCTGTAGAAGTTCTGGTAGCATTGTCTGAGAAGTCGACGCCCGGATCTGCAACAGTCAGCCGACGTTTTTGCGAAGTACTTTGAGACTACAACGCACGTACGGCTAACATTAGATCCTCGTCCTACTGTAGATCTGCGTCCGCAGGCATCACAAACCCGGTGGCTGCGAAATCCTTCAAGGCGTATTCGGCTAGGGCGTCCAGCTGTTTACGCTGAACATGGAGTGCACCACCCTTGATGTCTTTATCGCGTTGACTCATGTTGCTAAGCAGAGAAGGCGCCTTGTTTTTAGCCGTCAAACGGTCTTCAGCACCAAAATTACCAGTAGCAGCATCACCAGGCAGTAGCTGAGAACTTGAGCCAGGGCGTGAGTTAGGAACGTCAGACTCTGGGTATCGTGGGTCTCCTTGACCTTCAGCCGAAATCTTGAAGGCTTGCTTCCTACTGGGAGCGATCCGGCCGATAAGGACGAGCAATAGTTCTGGTTGCAGTAGGCGTACTATGATGTTGCAGTCTGGGGTTTCGATAGTGAGTGTCTTCAGTGCAGGTTTCAGCGAATGATCCTGAGTAGTTCCGTTGCGGACTGAAGGCTTCTGACGCCCTTGACAGTGGTCTTTCCAAGTCATAGATATGAGCGCAGCCTGGTCGCGCAGCTCCTTAGTCTGCACTGGCTTCGAGTACGCTAATAGTGTGCCATTTGGGGACATCAAGCTATTGATGTCAGTAGGGTAACACTACATGGTACATGTGACTTACAATAGCTGGGGCCAGACATATTTGTTTGTGTTGTTAGTGAGCCAGTCGCTCACTTTGGCGATGTTGATCATCGGAAGATGTACTGACGACATGATTAGGAAAGATAATAGCGGGTGTTCAAAGCGAGGAAGGCAGAATGGAATGTGTGTGTGCAAGTCCTTGCGTGATACGTAACAATACACGAGCTTAACGCGCGACGGCAGTTGGGAGCGATATGAATGGATGGTGGTGAGGTGGAAGAGTGCCCACGTACCTGGTGTATGGTTGGCGCAACTACTTTCGTGCTGTCGTGCTGCTGCTAGGTCACCGATCTGCGCCTTCCTGGGGACTAAAGGCGGATCCAAGGTAGGGGGACGCGTCGCAACGGTAAGGAACGCGTCAGGGCACGAGGAAAGACTAATAACGTCACAGGAGAGAAGTTGCGCGTGTCAGTTTCCTGAGCATGACGATGTTCAACGACGAAGTTCACGAAGAGGGAGAGCTATGACCACCTGGGCAGAAGCCGGAGCCTTGTTTTCCGTCGCACGTGCTCTCGCGCCCAGCCATAGATTCCACGCGACATGGGGATATTGATAATCTTGCACTAAAAAGCTTGTATATTCTAAGTTGTGCCTAATACTGGGAATCGACTCTGGAAATATGTACGGTTCAATTTCCACAAGCATCTTGCTAAGAGCCATAGCAAAAACGTCCAGAGCGCTAATTTTGTAGGAAGGTGTAAACTAAAAGATAGCGAAGCCCTTGGTACCTAGCACACGCCTGACCGTTCCGCCGCCCTGAAGAGGATGCGCGCGACAAAGGTTGAATCACACCTGAAAGGTGAACTGTCGTTCATGGCCACACGAGATGCGATCATATTCCCCACCGGGCCAATGTCCGAGTAAATGCCGGACGAGGGGCAACTGGCAGCTCCTCATTGGATCGCAGACGTCATTGGTCTTCAGAAACTCTTTCCCCTCAGTTGCGCTGTGATTACTAGAACAAACGCCCGACTGATGCTATTTCAACGCTCAGCAGTAATAAGAACCTCACGAGTAGCTGTATCATCTGTATTTCGATCACTCAAGTCAAACAACACACCTAGTTTCCTCATTCGAACACTAGCAACCATGGCGACCGATCCGTCCAAGTACAAGCTTAACCACTCCATGTGAGTACCCGCATGGCATTGCCTGCACCCTCCCTATGTCATTGGCTAGCAACTCATGATTACCAGGATCCGGATCAAGGACCCCAAGCGATCAGTCCAGTTCTATGAGTTTCTGGGCATGAAGCAGATCAACCAGATCAAGAACCCTGACGCCAAGTTCGACCTTTACTTCCTCGCATACGACAGCACTAAGGCCGTCTCACACGGCAATCACTGGACCGATCGCGAGGGCATTGTGGAATTGACGCACAACTACAGCACCGAAGACGACCCAAATTACAAGATCAGCAATGGCAACACAGAGCCTCACAAGGGCTTCGGCCACCTCTGCATCTCGGTGGACAATCTACAGGCAGCATGCCAGAGGCTGGAAGATGCCGGATACAAGTTTCAAAAGAAGCTCACAGACGGTCGCATGCGCCACATTGCGTTCGTGCTCGACCCTGATGGCTACTGGGTTGAGGTGATTGGCCAGAAGCCATTGGAGGAGACGGAGAACGTCAAGGACACGGATACTGGCTCATACCGCATGGTAAGTCTTGCCCCGGTGGCTATATTGTGTCATGCTGATAACCACAGAACCACACAATGATCCGTGTCAAGGATAAAGATGCGTCGCTCAGCTTCTATCAAGACGTTATGGGAATGAAGCTCAAGCGCACTTCAGAGAGCCCAAACGCTGGCTTCAATCTATACTTCTTGGGATACGGTGCCGATGCGCCAGAGACGACTGCGAATGGCGTCAACCCTGTGTCGGACAGCGAAGGCTTACTCGAACTTACATGGAACTATGGCACTGAGAAGGATGCCGACTTCAAGTACCATAACGGCAACGATGAGCCGCAAGGATTCGGTCACATCTGCATTGCTGTCGATGACCTGGACGCCGCTTGTGCTCGTTTCGAAGAGAAGAAGGTCAACTGGAAGAAGAGGCTCACTGATGGTCGCATGAAGAACATTGCGTTTGTCCTAGGTAAGTTGTTATCTACTCGTCGTACAAAATGGCAACTGACAATGTGCATAGATCCCGATAACTACTGGATCGAGGTGGTGCAGAACGAGAAGCTCAAGACACGTAGTAATTGGTAAATGCGCGGCGCCGACTACCCGCGTGATGTGCATATCCCACTCAGCAGTAGTTCAGCCTCCAATCGTTGCAGATCACACCATACGTAGCTACCCACACTGCGCGACTTACGCACAGCATGGTACGATGACGGACGCGAATGTTTGCGGTGCTCCAACCACAATTGGATAACACAATACATACGGAGTTACATGACCATCTTTTCGATCTTTTGCCTTTCTCCAGCTCAATTTCATCGCCGATTTCAAGCTTCCAAGGGCTTCAGTCAGAAGTTCCCGAGATTGACCCTGCAGCAGCGGCGTTCACCCCGTGGGGTAAAGGAGTGCGGGGTAAATACAGCCAACAGGTAAGGCTACCACAAAGAGATTATCTGACGCAAGCTACTGCAGAAGACCGATAGCGGCGCAAGTGTCCTCTTCGATGTACAAAATGGAGTGTATTCCTCCTGTGTGATCTGGCATCTGTGTCTCATACTGTCTTCTCATAGAAGTATAGAGCATTGCCTTGCAGTATTACATTAAAACTACAGTAATCGAATACTATTACTTGCCTTCACTAAGACCCTTTGTGGGCCTCGTCACTCTATTCTAGCTAGTTTTTGAGAACAAGCGCAGCCGCTCTTCGACATGGCTATCCTCATGCATACAACGAAGCGAAAGATCTTGATACCCGAGAAAGTGTCGCCAGATGGCTTAGCATTATTGAAAGACCAATTTGACGTGGATGAAAAGAAGGGACTGACCCCAGAAGAGCTCAAGAAGATCATCGGCGAATATGATGCTCTCATCGTGCGTTCTGAGACGAAAGTAACAGCAGAGCTTTTAGAAGCTGCGAAGAAGATGAAAGTTGTCGCACGTGCCGGTGTGGGTGTTGACAACGTCGATGTCCAAAGCGCCACTTCACATGGTATCATTGTAGTGAACTCACCTTCTGGGAACATCAATGCCGCGGCGGAACACACTATCGCGCGTGGGTATTCCAAGCTACGCCAATATTATATCAGCTAACGTGATATAGTATTGATGGCTGTAGCTCGCAACGTTGGAGATGCTTCACAAAGTATCAAGGCTGGGAAGTGGGAACGAAGCCGACTAGTTGGTGTAGAGGCGAAAGGAAAGACTCTCGCTATTGTCGGTCTGGGAAAGGGTCAGTTCAATTCATTACTTCGTAAGCATCTGACTAATGGGTTTTCAGTTGGACTCACGGTCGCTCGCATCGCGAATGGCCTAGGCATGCGTCTCATTGCGTACGATCCTTATGCAAACCCAAACCTAGCAGCAGCAGCCTCGGTCATACTCCGTCCAAGTCTCGCTGAGATTTTGGAAGAAGCTGACTTTCTGACACTCCACACTCCTCTGATTGCGTCAACCAAAGGCATGATCAGTAAAGCAGAACTAGAGACGATGAAGCCAACTGCCAGAATTCTTAACGTAGCGCGAGGTGGTATGATCGACGAAGATGCCTTGGTTGAAGCTTTGGACGCTGGCGTCATCGCCGGAGCGTAAGTGTCTCTGTACAAACTTCATGCAATACATACACTGACTTCGTACACCTACGTTCAGAGGGATTGACGTGTTCACCTCGGAACCACCAGAGCAAAATTCGTCAGCTACACGTTTGATTGCCCATCCAAAGGTGGTAGCAACACCGCATCTTGGTGCATCCACCAAAGAAGCTCAAGAAAACGTCTCGATCGATGTCTGTGAGCAAGTCGTCTCCATCCTCAGCGGTGAGCTACCACGCTCAGCTGTCAACGCACCAATCGTCCTACCTGACGAATACCGAACCCTTCAACCTTTCATCAGCCTAGTCGAAAAGATGGGTAGCCTCTATACCCAGCACTACTCCTCGGCGAAGACAGGTTCCTTCCGCACAACATTTGACCTCATCTATGAAGGCAAGCTTGCCACGATCAACACAACAAAGCCCCTCTTCGCCGCCTTAGTAAAAGGCCTTCTTACCCCCATAACCTCAAGCGATGGTCTGAACATCAACATTGTCAACGCCGAGCTACTTGCCAAAGAACGTGGTATCCTCATCAACGAACAACGTTCGCGCGAAAACGTAGAAGACAAACCCTACTCTTCCTTCATCACCCTACGTGCCCGCGCGTCTCGCTCTGTGAGTCAACAACCCCGCTCGAGGAATGTTTCGCCATCCGCCGCACGCAGCCTTCAACAAGGTACGAACGACAATGATGATCAAATCATCCAAGGATTCGTCTCTGGAAACAAACCCTTCATTTCCCGCCTTGACAAGTTCAAAGGCGAATTCGTACCTCGTGGAACACTACTCATATGCCGAAACTTCGACTCGGTAGGTAAGATCGGATATGTAGGCAACCTTCTGGGTAAAGCAGGTGTTAATATCAAGTTTATGAATGTCGCGCCGCTAGATGAGGAGGTAGAGGAAAGAATGAATGAGCAAAACGGTGAAGGAGAGGGGAGTAAGGAAGCGCTGATGATTCTGGGTGTGGATAAGCCCGTTGGGGAGGATGTGTTGAAGAGGTTGATTGCAGATGAGGGGGTATTGGAGGCTAGCGTGGTGAACTTTTGATGACATTGTTGTTAGTTGGAGAAGAGAGCGTTCGGGCCGATGATGATGATGGTGCGGTAGCAGCGTTCAACATGCTAGTACTGCTCTTGCTCAACTCTTGCAGTTCATCCCATTTCATACATTAGGCGCTTGAATCTGACGTGATATATACAACAAACAACTTCGCATACTCCATAAGATCTTCCGGCCATCTCAACAATAGCTTATATACCCATACAAGTCGTAAAATTATCCCTAATCATCCTTTCTTGAAAAGGTTTTACATCTGACCCTTCTCGCCCTTCTCCTTGCCCTCCTTCTGCAACTCCTTCATATGCGCGTCGTGGTCGTTGACTTGTTGCTTGTCCGCAGCAATGTTGCTCTCGCCATGACTGGCAAGGTCCTCGCGCCATCTGCCCTCGCCCTTTTCTTGCTCCCTGAGCTGTTCTTGCTTTGCGGCCTCGACCTGTTCGGGGCTTCGGTCTGCGTCCTCTTTGATGCGTAGGGTGGGACTGCTGAGGAATGTGCGGCGAGCGGTGAAGGCGACGCGCGTGCTTGGGATGGGAGCGCGCAGAGAGCGGGCTGCTGTGAGGAGAGTGCGTGGTGCCATTGTGAAGTATTTGAGGCGGAGGACAATATTGTGAGGTTTGTAGTTGAGTTTGAGGAAAAGTGAGGATTGGTGGTAAGGTGGAAGAGAAGTGAAGATGTTTTGTTGCGAAAGACGGATCTCGTTGCCGTGTTCTGGTGGGCACCTGCATCGTCATATGCTGTGACGTCATTGCATGGGTTCAAGACAGAGGTTGCTCCACGCAAATGCCCAATGCGGTGAAGCTGCAGATACGCGTCATTTGTCGCTTCGAAATTGAGATTTTCCAATTGGTTTGGTATATACAGTTGTCAGCCTGGAGAAGCTGTTCCCAATGCAATCATGCTGTCATGTGATGCTCCATATGCGCCCTGACTACCTTCAACGGCTCTCTTCTACTACTGCCTGTGATATGCATTCATTACGGAGGCTCCTCCTCCTGAGATTTATACATCTATCCTGTGCTGTTCTTGGGCGCGCTGCCTCCGCCACTGCTCTTCTTGTCTGGTGCTCCTCCATTTCCACCAACATCGGGGCTGTTAGGTTCGCTGACATCCTTGTTTCCGGGGCTAACGTTCAAGCTGTTCTGAGAGCCACCAGCCTCGCGCTCTGCTGTTGCCTCTGCCTCCTCGGGACTTGTCTTGTTAGGGTTGAAGGCAGCGTCTGAGTGTGCGGCGCCGTCGTCAGAGCCAGACTTTGCGTATTCGGTCGATCGAGGCTTCAGCGAATCTTTGTCTTGTGCATCTTTTTGAGCGAAGCGTGCTGGTGTTGTGCTGAAGAAACGAGGGCGGATGACGGCAGGGCGGGCAAAGGTTGCGCGTTGTACTGCGCGTGCGGGCTGGATGCGGAACATGGTGATTGTAGCGGGGGAATAGGTCGTGGATTTTGGGAATGCCGAAAAGCTGAGTCGTGATGCAAAAAGGTTGAAGGTTGAGTAATTGCGGGGAGAGCAGCAATTGATGTGTTTTGGAATCGCGGTGACGAGTTGATGTGGTAGCTCGAAGCTTGTCAACGGATCCTCAGTCTGACGTCAATTCGACCAGGTGCAGCCGAGGCCACTGTTCACGTGATGCACAGCACAACCAACATCCGCACTGTCCTTGTCGAGTGCTCTTACTCTCCATTTTCCCTCAACCGACGCATCATATTTCTCAAATGTATTGATATGTTGTTTTGGAGTGGCTTGACGCACGTGTTCGGATCGGGGAGCCGCGCCCATCTCCGATTTCCGCCATTCTCCCCACATCTGGAGTTCACAGTCTTATCTGGATTAAGCTTCCGTGGTGAATAGGCAATCATCCAGTCAAACACCATATGATGAATCTCATTGCTCGATTATTCTCATTTCAGAAGGTACACGATTATGCTGGCAGCACTAGTTGAGTCATAAAGTATGGCTTCCCAGGTAGCAATTGTCACGGTGTTTTCGGTGTTTTCTTACATATAGGGCGTACCGTCGGCTTACCAAGTTTCGCATCTAGGTCTCCTCCAGGCCTGCCAACTCCTAACTCATAGTCACTTTCCATATATACACCTGCTGCATCGAGCATAGATTGTAAGGTCTAGATCTGTTCTCGTAAATCGGTAACCTACGAACAGGTCTTTCATGCATGGGTCCAGACAAGCTTAGCTCGGATGATATGAAAGTAATGTAAAGGGTTCGTATGCCTTTCATCCTACAGTGAGCCTGTGCCTAAGGCCGCTATTTGTTACCATCTTTCATCACAATACACGCACGGGACGCTATCTCCCATATCTCATAAAAAGAAATCCTCTTACGGCCTAAAGCTCTACATATCCGACACCTGAATCTACTTCGAAATATTCCATATACACCACACTCGAAGTTGAACCATGGCTATCTCGACATGGATTCCACCGTCGCCACCAGACCCCAATACCTTGAAGAACCCACCGCCATTCGCTCCTTTCCCGCTCATCCAACTACGGTCTGGCAAGGTCAAGAAGGCACTTGGAAACGGAAAGATTGAGACGGCTATCCACAAGGCTCCATTGACTGGTCCTGTCGAAATCAGCGAGACGGGTATCCCTAGCGATGAGCATTCGTTCCATTTGCATGGCGGCCCAGACAAGGCGCTCCTTCACTACTGCACGGCACATTATGATGAATGGAAGAAGCAACTACCAGCCTCAGAGCACCACTTCAAGCCTGGTGCTTTTGGCGAAAACTTATCCAACAGAGAAGTCAGCGAGATGAACTTGTGCATTGGGGATTGGTTGGCCATTGGCGAGATCATTGTCGAAGTCAGCGAGCCACGAGCGCCTTGCTACAAGCTCAACCATCGTTTCGAGGTCAAAGATATGGCGAAACGTGCGCAGACGCTGCTACGTACCGGCTGGTTGTATCGCGTTATCAAACCAGGTACCGTCATCGCTGGCGATATGATCACCTTACTTGAGCGACCACACCCGGAGTGGACGGTTGCTAGGGTGATGTACTACCTGTTTAACGAGACCAATAATGTAGAGATGATGAAGGAAATTGTTGCTCTGCCGCAACTTGGCTGGGAGATCAAGGGCAAATTCCAAAAACGCCTAGATCAGGGTGTCGTCGAGGATCATAGCGGTAGGTTATTCGGTAGCGATGAAGAGAAGATGGATGCTTGGCAAGAATACCGTCTGGTTGAGAAGCGGAGGGAGACGAGTAGTGTCACAGCCTTTGTCTTCGACTCCATCGAAGATATCCTAGCGCCACCGCCTGTCGAGCCCGGAAGCCATGTGATCTTGAAGCTTGGAGGAAATCTAGTACGCGCTTATTCCGTCACTGGCGGGAACGCAAAGCGCTTTGAGATTGGCGTTGCTTTAGATACAACCAGCCGAGGTGGCTCCAAGTATCTCCACGAGCAGACCAAAGTTGGAGATGTACTTACGGCCAGTCGCATCAGAGCAAGCTTCCCTCTCGCCAAAGACGCAGACCGGCACATCATCATCGCAGGCGGTATCGGCATCACAGCTTTCATGGTGGCATTCCCATACCTTCAGGAGTCAAAACAAGACTTCCACCTCCACTACGCTGTCGCAGAAGAAGTGCCCTTTCCCTCCAGAATCTCCGCTCTCGGATCCAAAGCAACAATCTACAACAAATCCAAAGGCCAGCGTCTAGATATCTCCGCTATACTCGCAAAGGCCGACCATCAGACACACATCTACACGTGTGGTCCCACACGCCTTTCGGATGCTGTTATTGCGACAGCAAAATCCTACGGTATCCCAGAGTCGTCTGTACACGTCGAAGCCTTTACCGTAGCTACGTCGGGTGATCCGTTCACAGCAGAGCTCAAACAGAGTGGGAAAACTGTGGAGGTAGGGGCTACGGAGTCGCTGCTTGACGCACTCAAGGCTGTGGGTATGGATATCGATAGCTCGTGTGAGGTGGGCAATTGTGGGACGTGTAGGGTAGACGTTTGCGGTGGCAGGGTGGAACACCAGGGAACCGGATTATTGGACGAGGAGAAAGCGGATAGTATGCTGAGTTGTGTTAGCCGGGGTGTGGGCAAAATTGTGTTGGATTTATAGGATGTACAGCGCTTACGAGTGGGCATTTCCAGTATCTTGGTGCATGAACGAAAGCGACCAATCAATGATCCACGAAAATGTGATATAGCATGTTTGAACATAATAAGATTGGTATTTGACAAAAGAAAATGCTATGCTTATAACGCCATAAACTCCAAGCCTGATGCCGATGCAGGTAAACTTTCAATCATCCCACCGCATGTTCAATATCAGATCCTCGACTTCCTTACTGCTCGGTCCCTTCCTCTTCTCCTGCCTTGGCACTTCCATTAGGAAGAGTCACATGTTTCCGTTGAACCACCAGGCGGCTGCGACTGGCCATCCAAGGATACCTGCATAGAAGGGGAAGAAGCTGTACAACAATTAGTACGAGTTCGAAAGGGAAAGGTAGATGAGGAGACTTACACAGTGCTTGTCTTCACGACTTTCTTGGAGAGGTCGGCGGCGCGCCAGGCGTGAGGGGTCATGGTGATGGGGTTGCGAGCGAAGGGGTGGGGCTCTACCATGCCGCGGGCGACGCTACGCCACATGAGACGGGCCTGGGTTACTGAAGGCATTGTTGTGGTGGTTTGGTTGAAGTGTTGGTTGGTTTGGAGTGTTGGGATGGGTGTATTGGTATCGCTAGGATGAACTCAAATATAGAATGCTCTTGTTGTGTAATTGATTGAGCAGAGAAGATGGATCTCTATGCTTTTGGTTCGATGTGAAGATGTGTGGAGTGTATTGTTGGTTGCTGTTGTTGTGATGAACTGAATGTTGGATGGCTACTACAACATGAAGAACACATTCTATTTATCAAACCTACAATACTAACTTACAGACACTATGCTTCATCACAGAACCCGCGATCGCACCACCAGAACATCGCGTGAGATGTGCATCCTCCGCATCATCCTCACAGCCTTACACCGCAACCCGAACGGCTGGCCTGACAGACCAGACCGGGCAAGTCAGGAACATGGAAAACAACGATGACCAAGATGCAGGCAAGACTGAAAGAACCGCTTTTGGAAACGAAAATAAGCACTGTAGAAAACAGTCGCTTGTTTCCGGGACCTGCTATTGGTTCTGGACTGGCTGAGGAGTTGGCTGTGTTGATGGTCGCGAGAGAGTGGTGTGATGTTTGGCGGATTCTTCAGGGTCGGCAGCCGCCGACGGCATGACTCAGGGCAGCTACGGCGCAGAGGTGATACCACGATGGTGTGACAAGTTGACGCGAGGTCGAGGTCTTTGCAAACAGAGATGATCCGCACCCGGCTTATTGCGGAACAATAGAAAGAAGTTGTACTCGTGTATTTAGTGTGTTAATGTACCTCTCGCGCGCGCGCTGGTGTTGATACCAGGTCCACTGTGCATCTCCTAGCCTGCGTTCCTGCAGACCAAGATGTCCCGGACACCTACTTCACATTTGCGAACCACACTGTCCTAAGACTTTTCATACTGCGATACCAGACGCTCAACATGTGAAATCCCATCAGTTGGGTGATGCTTCTCGAACGCGCCACGGTGCTGTTCTGATGACGCACCTCGGCTTATCGTTGCTATCGCTCATCAGGGTCCCGGACAAAATTATACGCATACGGCCGCAACTAAACTTTACGTGCGATCATTGCCCGTAGATCACAACTAATAAGACCAGACTCACAACTCACACTGAAAGACTCATCCACTGACCATCAACTTCGCAACTCAAAAGTACAGCAGATAAAATGACAGCCGCAGTACTAGCAGGTAGCACAGGCCTAGTCGTACGTCGAGCACTCTCACAATGACCTAACACAGCAAGAAATGCTCACAAGGACATCTAGGGCGCAAACATCCTCTCCCAACTCCTCGCACACCCCGCCTTCTCCGCCGTACACGCGTATGCGCGCCGCGACCTCCCGAACCCTGCAGGCTCCACCAAACTTCAGCCCATCATCGCGACCGACTCCTCACAATGGCCTAGCCAGTTCCCATCTTCGCAGAAACCCAAGGTCTTCTTCAGCGGTCTGGGTACGACACGTGCACAAGTCGGCAGCGTCGAAGCCCAGCGCAAGATTGACCACGACCTGAACCTTGACCTTGCCAAATCCGCCAAAGAAGCCGGTGTGGAGACATACGTCCTCATCTCGTCCAACGGCGCAAGCCACACCTCATATTTTGCTTACCCCAAGATGAAGGGCGAGTTGGAGGAAGCCGTGAAGGGTCTGGGGTTCAAGCACACGGTCATAGTGCGCCCGGGTCTGATCGTTGGAGATAGGAGCGAATCACGACCAGCTGAGGCTGCGCTGAGGGGTCTTGCAAGGGGTTTGAAGGGCTTGACACCTAAGATGACGGACTGGTGGGCTCAAGACGCCAGTACGATCGCGAGGGCTACCGTCAATGCCGGAGTGCAGTGTATGGATGGGAAGAAGGAGGACGGTGTCTGGCTTGTAGAAATGAAGGACATCGTTGCGTTAGGCAAGGAGTAGGAGTACGGACTGATCATGGGGCACGAGGTTGCCCGTACACGATACCCTTTTCACAGTTTTCTCTTAGTGGCCGACTGGCACTTATCTGAAGTTGAACCTCCTCTCAAGGTTCGCGCGTTGTTCATGGCTGCGTTATCACGGCAGACAGACTTTGCGAGAGCGTCAGATCCTCTTAGTACGAATCAAGGTGCAGCTAAAACAAGCAACTCATCATCATGTTGTCATACTGTTTACTTTTTACATACACTCGCTCCGGCTTAATCCTCGTATCACACAGTGATGTGCACAAAAGCAAAGCAAAGCAAGGCTGTGATCGGAGATAATTTCCATATTCAGTGAGAAGAACAAGGGCGATCTTCTGCCGCTCCAATGCACCTTGGACCCTTTCCAGCACGTGCTAGACTCGCTATGGAAGGGTCGCGGCTACCTCACGGCTTTCCCCGCCTTCCTAAAGGTACCTCCGAAACATGACTTAGCACCAATCAAAATGGACAAAGGAGACCGCGCCGCACTATCGTGCTGCACCACTGACTACCCCTGTATCCCTTCCTCGTTTACGTCGCTCAAATTCCGTCTTTCACTTCCCGTGTTGGACGACCCGGGCTTATATAGACGACATGCCACCGAAGTCCCAACGAAGTAGAGCTTGTGCTCAATGCCGATCTAGACGCGTCAAGGTGTGTTCCTTCAACAACTCATCAAGTTGAGCACTTATCCGTCCCGCAGTGCGACGAAACACCAGAGACATGCAACCAATGTCGTCGTTTGGGCCTCACGTGCTCTGGGGCCCTTCAGGGCTCCATTGTTATCGACATGACAGAGCGGATAACCAAGCCAAGAGGAAGAAAGAAGAAAGAGACGGCAAGAGCTACAATGGTGATTCGTGGGAACGAGGATGATCAGCCATCAGCAGCCCCGCGTCCTATCCTTCCTCAAGGCAAAGTCGCAATCAAGTCAAGCCAGCCGTCATCACCGTCATCAAACTCAACACCACCTTCCGCAACCAGGGATACTGATAGAGTGGAGCAAGCCATAGTAGCCATCCGCTACCAGTACAGGCCTCCCATAATGAATCAGCCCTCAAGAGTTTTGCCGGAAGCTCTAGATACCGCTTTCCTTTCTCACTACGTTGAGATGAACAAGGGTGGAAGTCAGTACGCGCCTGAAATCCAATGGCTCGGCCATATACACCAGATTCACACCAACGCCAGAAAGCCTGCGGTCCGGTTGTCTCTCCGGGCAGTCTCAATGGCATACTTCGGAAAACATCATCACGATCCGAGCATTCTCGTTGACTCCTGGAGGTGGTAAGAGCTATCCTTGTATGAATTTCATGTGAGACACATACTGATTTTGTACGCGCGTGTTCTAGGTATACTGTAGCTCTGAGCGCCCAGAGAACATCTATAGCAAGACTGAAGAAGGACGCTATTCCTGACGAAGAAGAGGTTTTGGTACCTCTCATCATGTCCTTGTACGAACTATATGTAGGCGCGACTGCATCTGGCGCCATGACTCATATCGCGGCTGCGGCCCAGATAATGAATATGCGCGGGCCGAGCAACTGTGGGTCAGGTGTCATCTGGCCACTGTTCAAGGGCGTGCGCAGCTCTGATGTGAGCTTGCAAGAATCAGTATGATGATTTCCTTTACGCTAACGAGATCAGGCGCATAAATGTGTAGTCTTCAACAGGACGTCGGTCTACTCCTCGCCAGATTGGATGACACTACCTTTCATTGACAAGCCACGAGATGCGCACCAAAGTCTTGCAGATATCGAGCTTCAGATTCCTCCTTGTATGGCCACTTTCGAGATACCCGGCTCAATGCGTGTGCTTTTCTCAACCCCTATACCGTCACATGTTGACGTCCGCCCTGCCAAACAAATGGCATGCAAGCTTTTGAGAGACCTCGACCAATGGGCTTTAGCATATCCTCACCTAGCCAGCATCTCCGGAAGCCCACGTGGAACACCTGCACCCATGGAGAAGGGTACGTCGAAAACAACCAGTCCAGGATCATCTACTTCAAAGTCGTCTAATGCTTTCGTAGCACTGATTGCATCGAATTACATCGCCGACCGCCTCGTCGTCAACATGCTCATGTACAAGATGCACACTGAATCAACCGCGCCGCTGGAGCATTATGAAAATACGACTGCGCATTATTACGACGAAGCCACCAAAGCGGCTACATCTATCCTAGAGGCTGCAATGGAGATCGAACGGGCGCAAACTCCGGGCTTCGACATGTTGCGCAGTATCGCGCCGGTCATGGCAGTCGCTTTCTCTGCCCCAACTTTGGAGCTCAGAAAAGACGCGGTAGAAATGATGACAAGATGGGCAGGCAAGATTGGCGGGCTTGGTTCGGTAATCAGCGCGATCTAATGTCAGTCTGCATCTTCGTCAAATGAATGTGCCGACCCAGCCGCCATCTCTGCGATTTGCATGCTCGGCGTAAGAGCTTTACGATCATGGCGCGTTGCTCCGATACGGGATTCCTCAAATCGCCGCCTATGGTTGTTCGCCGGACTCCCAATCGATGCATGTCCGCCTTCGGCTGCTTCTTTCTCAAGACTTCCGCTAAATGCAGCCTCTTTGTTGTGGCATTGTCGTCTTTGTCCAACATACCCAGACACCAGCTTTATTGTCCTCTCAGGACTAGAGGACTATCTTGGACCCCACCAGCTACCATAATTCTTAACACCAGATGTTCTTGGTACGCACCGTCGCCAGCCTAAATATGGTTCTATCAAGCACCACATGATTCTAAAGACAACCGATAAATATCCTTCAGCAAAAATAGAGCTAAGAACATCGGAAGAGATCTTACAGGCCATGCTGGAAAGCCCATATTCCCGGAGGGCTCCCCGCAGGTCACCAGAATTTCCATTAATCGCATCCGTGCGCGAAGCAGAGATCAGAAAGCTTCTCGCTGAGCACAATGCAGGAGAAGCAAGTCGTAAAAAGCGTACGAAGTCGCCACGAAGACAAAGATGTCTATCTTTAGGCTCAACGGGATGTCTTCCAGGCCTGTCACCGCCATCTTCCCGATCAAGACCACCGCTAGCAAAGAAACCACGCCCATCATCATTACCCCATACTCCTCCGCCCTCAGTACCTCAAATTTTTCTGCCACCGACACCTCAAGCCTGCTCTCCGACAAGGCAAGATTGGATGCAGTCTTCACCTGATGCATCGTCATGCAGCTTATCTGAGACTTATGCATCACAGCATCGACCGCATCAAAAAGAGCCTAATCGCGATTCCGTCCATGATGTTTTTGAACAGAGTATTATATGGCCCTCGCCTCCTCCTCGACCATCTGGCATACCGACCACTGATGAACTGAGGCTTATAGAAGGCGAGATAGAGCTTTACATGATTAGGGAGGCCTATGAGAAGTCTGTTGGACGAAAACTGGTAAACAGATACAAGATGAGGTTGCTAAAGCATGAGTATGATACCATCATAGCTAAGCATGGTATCGAGTATCGGCGAAGGGAGTCTGAGAGAAGAAGAAGAGCGGGATGATGTTGCCGAGCCAATGTGTGCGCATTTGGCGTTTCAAGTAGCGGTCCGTCCGGTCGACTAGCTACAACAGTAATGAACGAAATTTTGCTTGAAACAAATATGCTTTGGACGTTGGGTGTCTGTCTTGAAATGCTCTTAGCTAGCTGATGCTGTGAAAGTAATCTTAATGTCTTATATATTTCTTGGTGCTGCGAACTATAAGGGTACGGTTACAGCAAAGCCATGGGTATCCAAAATGTCGAATATACGATTGCGCGAGCAAACAACACTCTATCAATACATCTCACAATCCTTTCGAATTGCATTACACTGGCAGTGGCTTTGGAACACCCCTCTTAACACCAGGC
The DNA here is from genome assembly GCF_001642055.1 of Alternaria alternata. NCBI lineage: Eukaryota > Fungi > Ascomycota > Dothideomycetes > Pleosporales > Pleosporaceae > Alternaria > Alternaria alternata. The sequence goes on along the minus strand of NW_017306228.1, from coordinate 138,365 downwards.
TCACCCAGCCCAGGGATAACCAAAGGCGCTTTCCTCTCCATAGGTGTCCTGCCAATAGGGAAGAACTTAGTGATCGTGTGATCGGGACCATATGCCTCCTCAACAAGATAAACCGTCACTCTCCACCAGGCGCAAAGCGCGCTCAACATCCAGAAGTAGCTGGCAGCTTTCATGCCCATGGTAACTCCGCCAGTAAGACTGTCGCCCGATGCACTCGTATTCGCTGTCGAAGAAGGGCGACCGTTGTATGCGAACATGCAGCAAGCGATTGTACTTCCGATGGCCAGAGAGAAGAGACAAACGCTAAGAACAACATCTCTTGCTGTAGCAGCGAGCGCGCCCGACCATGTGAAAACACAGAGTATCACGAACCAAGATGCGAGTTCAGGAAAATGCGTATGCACTTCGTGTGCTTCCAGAGCACCGGCCGCCTATCATTTCTTGTCAGCTCTCTTCTCGTAATTCAGATCTTACTCAAGAACGGCAACACTTACGACAAAAGCATATAGAATCCCGATACTAATCCAGAAACTTCCCCACATGGTGTTGATTACCGTCACCAATGTATCTCTTGCTTTGAATCCATACAGCCCCGCGATGAATTGCGCTAGTCCGCCGAACAGACCTACGAATGGGAAGAAAATAGTCGGTGATTCAGGTCCGCCCCACCAGTTGGCGATGTAGGATGAGGTTATCCATGTTGAGCCAGCGAAACCAGCGAGACCTAGAGCAGCTGGGGGTGCGATGGGCTGGAGGAAAATCTGGATGCCAGGGGTTTGTTGGAGTGTTTTGTCAAGTTTTTCAGATTGATGACGGACGTCTAACGCCATACTTGGGAAGTTATCTTGGTCGAAGGGGTATCGAGTTGAAGGGCTGATTCGATGGACTTTGACAGGATCGAGACGCGCAGGGCTTCCTTGCTAGGGGATGAATTGTGTTTCTGGGGTAAACCAGGATGTAAAGTGCTGGAAAAGTGCGACAAGCAGTCAAATAACTGTTTCATGCATCTAAACCCAGCTACATCATTGCTGTGATGCAATCGTACATTTGATAGACTGAAGTTTGCGAAATTCCGCTATTACAGAGGTATGACGATAAGCGCGACGCGGTTGCGCGCTCTGTGTGCTGATCGCGAACATCGTGACTTACCCACTCGGAACCTCTCATCCGCGTGGACATCTGACATCATCGCACTACTGAAAGCCTCTGCTCATTTGCTGAATATATGTAACAAAGGGTCTATGAGACTCCACAATGCCCCATGGAGATCATAGGCGGTGCGAAGATCACGATCGGCTGCGGTCTCCACCAGATTCGGTAGTTCGCATCGATGTGCATCGGTAATGCTTGGAATGCTTATCTCGATGTCGCATATGCTTTGTCGATTCAGCTCGCGGATAGGAGAAAACAAGATAAAGACTATGTCATTGTGTATCTAGCAAGGCCAGAGGGAACACAAACCTTTTCCACGCAACTATTCAAACACCAACAAAGAATTGTCCTGGAGTGCTCTCTTGAGGAAAATGGTCCTCATCATCTTACGGGCGAGTGTTCCAAAGGTAATGGCATGTTCTGCGGAATGGCACCAATCGGTTGCACATCTCGAATATCCTCAGCTTCAGCTCCAGCTTCAAGAGTATCCAATCGCTCAGGTCGTGCTACCGTCACCATCGTCGCTCATGCTCTCAGCGTTCTCTTCATCACTCGAACGGCCACCATCGGTGATGGTCCTCGGTTCGTCATCGCTCTTTGCATCCTCTTTATCTGTGTCTCCTTTTTGGTCATCTGGAATTCACTCGTACGTGGTTCTCTCCGTCGACGACGCTGTCGACAAAAGCTTGAAACAGGTGTTTTCGAGCTGTGAGGTCCTTTGAGATTTCGGAATGGCGGGGAGGTATGTGTAATGAAAAGATGAATGACTTCGTTGATCGCTCCAACGACATAAAGTAATGTCATGTAGAACCCAGACTCATTCAGAGAAGGAGGCGGTATGGCTCGCAGCGTTGATGAGAGTAATGACACTTGCCGCTACGCCTTTGGCTTCCGTTACTATCAATAGAGGGTAAAGAGCCTGATCGTCAGATGTTCGTGATCTTCTTGTGAGGTAAATAGACAAGATTTATTGAAATGGTCGGGTGCCGCAATGGAGACAAAATGCCGTGGTTTGCAGCGTGCATAACCAACAGGGCGATCCAATGTTGAGTACGAGACGGTACATGTACACGAGCTGTACATAAGCGCTCTCAACGGACATGGTCACAACAACAAGTTGCACCGCTGTGTGGCTAGAGTCTGCCACTGGATTTCTCTGCATGTACCCGCTTGTACATCTTGTCATTCAAGCTCAGCCTTGCGTAACGTCACTCTGAGTCGCGAGGCATGCGACGATCAGATACGTACACAGAGTCAGGCTAACAGTCGGTTTTTGCATAATAGACATTGCGCGATGGGGCATAGGGCCAGAGTTGTGGGTTGGATTCTCAACTTCGGAAGGAGACAGTGTTGGTGATCAGATCTCCGAGAGCCGTGATTTCCCCGCAGTCACGTTTCCTATGTCTTGGCGTCTCAAGCACGCAATTCGCGCTAGGGCCAAATTCTCGTCGCGTCAAGGCGACATTCCGCGCATTTGCAATCTATCGCCCGAAAGACGTGCTAGAGCAAGCACAAAGAGCCAATCATGGTCTGTCTGATGGATTGCGTCTTGCTCGGTCGGTCTTCTGCCGATGTCGCTACTGGACGACGGCACTTTTTGGCTGCTACGAGGCGACAAATCCACGACGCGGATATACTCCCTCGCTGAAGCCTCCGTGGGATCGTAGTAACTCTCACTTTCTCTCTTACACCAAAGAGAGACTCTCATTGCCTCGACTGAAAGGCTGAGTTGCTGAGGCGCATACCTGCATTCAAGATGCATTTCCAGCAGACAGAATCCGCTGGCCCTGGTGCTGAGCAGAACGCACCCAAGGACTTCACCAAGAAGTCGTCCAGTCTGCCGTTTGGTCAGGATCTCTCCTACCAATCGATCGGTGGCCCAACCTACCTTACCGCCCAGACTCTCGTCCAACAAGTCGCATACGCTCTCTCCGACAAGATCTTCGCATACTCGGCTGAATCTTTCGATCTGGATGTGGCAGTCAAGTACTGGCAAGAACAGGGCGAGAAGAATGCTCTCGGTTACCAGACTGGCGTCTCCTCTCTGGAGACGAGGACCGGTGCTGGTGCCATTGCATTGGGATACATGTTCTCAAAGGACTTTGACTTGAAGAAGCGCCACATCCCTCAGTCCATCGTCGCTTCCTCTTCCACCTTGAACTATCTCCGCGCTTCGCTCGACCAACTGTCCGCCCTCTACTCGGTCGCGAACCCATTGACCGCCCACATTGCCGCTGTCGACTACTCTGCCAACTCCAGCGCTGGCCTAGTCACCGACTATGTCTCTTCGCTCACACTCGCCGAGGATCTTGGTCTTGGTCTCGTCTGCAGCCCGTCTGTCTTCGAGACTCAGCACATGTCCCTCTTCGCTACCCTCCTATCGAGTGTCCTCCCCACGATCCACACATACGATGGCATTAGCGTTGGAAGGGAGACCGCCAGGCTGGTCGATACCCTTGACCAGACCAGGCTACACAACAGCTACGAGGCAGTGCTCAAGGCCGTCTCTGAGGTCGACAAGAAGCACTCTGACACTGCCGGACGTGTTCTGCGCCTTCTCCAGGCCTTCAACGACGAGCTCGGTGAGGACTACAAGCTCTTCGATTACTACGGCCACCAAGAGGCAGAGAGCGTCCTTGTCGTCTTTGGTACTGTAGAGGCTTCGTTGACTGCTCAGGTCGCCAACGCCCTTTCCAAGGACGGTGACAAGGTCGGTGTTGTCAACGTTCGTGTCTACCGCCCATTCGTGGAGGAGGCTTTCCTTGAGGCGCTCCCAAAGAGCACTCGTCGCATCGCCGTTCTTGGTCAGGTCAAGGACGAGGCTGCTGTGCTCGACCCCGCGGAATACTCTAGACTCTACTCCGATGTCTTGGCTTCTGTTCAGTTCGCCTACGACAGGGACGTTGAAGTCACCGATGTCAAGTACTCGCGTGAGCAGGTCTGGACGCCCAGCAACTTCCTCGATGCCTTCCGCCAGATCCACGCCGAGAAGGAGGGAGCCGAGGTTCGCTCTTACGTTGACATCTTGAACACCGCCGACGTCAAGCAGTACAGCTTCTGGAACCTTGACGAATCATCAGCCGCCAACGCACCTGTTGTAGTAGGCAAGCTCCTCTCAAGCGACTCTTCAAAGAACGTTTTCGTTCGCAGCGGCCACGACAACCTCGTGCAGGGCGGTGTCACTCGCACTGACATTCGCAATGCTGACTACACTATCGAGGCGCCCTACGCTGTTGAGCAAGCCGATGTTGCATTCATTGGTGACATTGCTATCCTCAAGGAATTCGACATCTTGAACAGCGTCAAGCCTGACAGCTCCATCATTGTGAAGCTTCCCGGTGTGAAGAACGAGGACGTTGAGAAGAAGTTGTCACCTGCCTTCCGCAAGGCTCTTGTAGACAAGGACGTTCAGCTTTTCGTTCTTGATCCTCTTCTATCTGAAGCTGTTGCTGAAGACGAGTCTCTAGAGTCTTTCCTCACTCAGCTGGCATTCTTGAAGGTCGCTCGTGAAGATCTTCTGACTTCTGGCTTAAGCAAGCTTGCCGCCATCAACGGCAGCTCCGATGTCTTTGAAAAACTCGCCCAGCAGCTCGAAAGCGCTCTCCGTGAGGTCGAGGTTCCTGCCGCTTGGGGTACCGTCGAGGAGGACGTTGAGCCAATCCGCCTTCCTTCAGACATCAACGTCAACAGCTTTGCTCCCCTCGACCGTATCGAGACAGAGCCCCCGACCCTGCTCAAAGATTGGCAGATCGCAGCCAAGGGCTTCGCTTTCAAGGAAGCCTTCGGCACCGCTAACCAGGTCCGACCCGATCTTGGCGTCAAGACCAGTATCGTTCATGTTAAGGAGCGTCGTCGTCTCACGCCAAAGAACTACGACCGTAACATCTTCCACATCGAGTTTGATCTCGGTGATTCTGGTGTTACTTACGCTATTGGTGAGGCTCTTGGTATCCACGCAGAGAACGACGAGAAGCAGGTCGACGAGTTCATCAAGTGGTACGGTCTCAACCCTGATGAGATCGTTGAGGTACCATCCCGTGAAGACCCCAACGTCCTTGTCAACCGAACTGTCTACCAATCTCTGCTACAAAATGTCGATATCTTCGGTCGCCCACCAAAGCGCTTCTACGAAGCGCTCGCCGAATTTGCCGATGACGAGCGTGAGAAGCGCGAGCTTCTGCAGCTTCTTAGTGCAGAAGGCGCCACTGAGTTCAAGCGCCGTGCTGAGGTTGACACCGTCACCTACGCTGACATCCTGCTTGAGTTCCCATCTGCACACCCAAGCTTCCATGACATCGTTCGCATTGTCAGCCCAATGAAGCGCCGCGAGTACTCCATCGCATCCGCGCAGCACGTAACCCCCAACTCCGTCTCGCTGCTCATTGTAACTGTCAACTGGGTCGACCCCAAGGGTCGCGACCGTTTCGGTCAAGCGACACGCTACCTCAACAGCCTCAAGATTGGCTCGCCTGTTACCGTTTCGGTCAAGCCGTCCGTTATGAAGCTCCCTACCAAGACCACTGCGCCCATCATCATGGCTGGTCTGGGTACCGGTCTTGCACCTTTCCGTGCTTTCGTTCAGGAACGTGCTTACCAGAAGCAGCAAGGTCACGAAATCGGTGAGGTTCTACTTTACATGGGCTCCCGTCACCAGCGCGAAGAATACTTGTATGGTGAGGAATGGGAGGCATACCAAGATGCCGGTATCATTACTCTCATTGGTCGCGCCTTCTCTCGTGACCAACCTCAGAAGATTTACATCCAGGACCGTATGAGGGAGTCATTGACGGACATCCGAAGGGCTTATCTCGAAAAGGAGGGTAGCTTTTACCTCTGTGGACCGACATGGCCTGTGCCTGATGTCACTGAGGTGCTTCAAGAGGCTGTCGAAGTCGAGCACAAGGTCAAGAATGTCGGTGCTAAGAAGGTTGACTCACGCAAGGAGATTGAAAAGTTGAAGGACGAGGGCAGATATGTTCTTGAGGTTTACTAGAGTGCATGTTGATATTGAAGAAAGAGCCATCTCATGTTGTTATTGGTACCTTCCATACCCACTAGCGCACTGCCTATATAGTCAGAATCCTCCGTAACATCAATCCATTACTATATACTCCAACAGATATGAGATAAGATTAAGGAGAGGTGATTTGCATGTATGCTGTGAGGTGAACAGAACAAGACGTGGATAGCGCTATTGCTGGGATCCTCCATCCAAAGTTCCAAGTCCAGTAATGCGACGGACTAGCCATGTGCCATTAGTGCTAAACTTAGGCGTAAGCCTAATATTAGTCTTCAAACGTGGTGTCACAGCAAGAATGGTTTATAGCAGCCGAAGCCAGTTATATGAGAAAAGGTTCATGGTATTCAGCAAAGATGAGGCTTTCATGCAAGAAACACAAGACAAGTTGAAGAGTTGTTATTCAAACCCCTGATTCGATTATACAACTAGCTTACAGTCGACTTTGAATCTTCTCTAAGGTATCGCCTAGCGCATACTCATTTGCCACAGTCTTGCTTCTCACCTTTTCGCCTTCCTCCTTGGTGACGTAGCGTGCCTCCACGGCAGGGTTGTAGGAGAATTGACTCGCTTGTTTGACTTCCTCATCACTCATCCTCGCATTCTTTTTGCCGTCAGCGCGTTTGTATACATTGATCACGACAGCTCCGCCCAGGCCCAGGTTGTGCTGCAGCGCCACGTCTGCTCCATCAGCTAGTCTGTTGTTGGCCCAACCTCGAAGCTGCCAGGTCAGTTCTGCACATTGTGCCAGCCCAGTCGCGCCGAGAGGGTGTCCCTTGCTGATGAGACCGCCAGATGGGTTCACGATGGGTCCTTTGCCACCGTATGTGATATCGCCGTTGCGTACCATCATGTGTGCTTTTCCAGGTTCGCTGAAACCCAGACCCTCTAACAAGATGAGCTCATTCGCCGAGAAGCAGTCGTGTAGTTCCGCGACCTTGATGTCTTTCGCACTCACACCGGCCTCCTTCAAAGCCGCTTGTGCTGCGCGCTTAGTCATATCGTAACCAACGAGATCCATCGATGACTTAGAGTAAAGCTGAGGAGAGTCCGTCATCAGAGACTGTCCTGCGATCAGGATAGCTTGACTCTTGAGATGCGGTCTGGCATCCAAGAACTTTTGGCTCACGATAACGGCTGCGCCAGCACCATCGCTTGTCGGACTGCATTGAAGTTTAGTCAACGGGAAGTGAATCATGGGCGCCTTCTCAATCTGTTCAAGTGTGTAGACATCCCTGAACTGCGCATACGGATTCCTCGAGCTGTGTTCATGGCTAATCCTGGCAATCTCAGCAAAGTCGCGTGCCTCAGCTCCATGCTTCTCCATATATTCAAGACCAGCATTGGCAAAGTATTGAGCATTGGGTGGAGAATTGCTTATGCCGCGGGTGTCGGCCATCATACGCATCGAGAGACCCATGGGGGAAGGGCGATCGCTCCATGTTGATTTGATAGAGCCAGGCTGCATTTGTTCGAATCCAATAACGAGCGCGCAGTCAATCGCCCCGTTCTTGACCAGTGTTCGCGCTAGATGAAGACCGGTCGAACCAGTTGCACATGCATTGTTTGTGTTGTAAATTGGGATACTGGTGTTTGTCAGTATCTCTATACTTCACAAGGTCGTTATTAATTGCCATACCTCGACATGCCGAACTGGTAGAAGATTCTTTGACCGCTCGTAGTGTCTCCGTAACAGTAACAGGCAACTCCTGTCTCAACATCGTCGTAGTTAATTTGTGCATCCAACATTGCCTTTACTCCCGCCTCATAGCCCATCTCTGGATATGCGCGCGTTTGTCGGGGTTTGATGAACTTGGTGAGCCCAACACCAAGGACATAAGCTGGAATTTCATTTTTTGGTGCCATGACGATGCGGTGCTGTGCAGGTAGTCTGTACAAAGGTGGTGAATTACAGCAATTATTCTAGCATAAGATCGTTGGCATGAAGATTAGTATACGGGCGTACGGTACCTGGCGGGAGGCGACATCCTGTGCCGAGGTACATTACCCCACCTGAACACCTCCGCATCATCAGCACGTTCGACTCGTTCCTCATCCAAAAAGCACAGACCAATTTTGGTTGAAAGCGTGTTCAACGAGGTGTTGAACACATCGATGCGCCGGCGCATGTTTGACATGTTCACGGTCCCGGTTACCGCGCCGTGCCTCAGTCGTTCCCGATCAAGCTAGCGTCAGGTAAACTAGGAGGCAATATCCACTGCACGTCAACAAGCCAAACGTCTTCATCCCATCAAACAAAACTCCGTGTCGAGCAACCATCGGAGTGTATCCTTGGAGCCATGAGCTCGTCTTTAATCTGTCAGAAGATTGTCGGTGACCGGTCGTGTTGCAGCAGACGCTCACGCATAACCTGCGCCGAATGCCACCTATTGTGAACGCGTCACCTTTGTACTTCAATGTTCCATCTCTTCCTCCGCCGAGCCGAATTCCCGGGTTCGCTATCGTCTTCAGCTTTGCGACGGTAATTGTAGGAAGCTGATGGGTACCAGTAGATTGATGGGTCCCATATCTTTTTGCATTCGCACTCGCAGCCTCACAAACGACAATGCGACCTGACTCTTACAACCACCGGGACAAGCAGAAGATAAGGTGCTCGACTCATCAGTCAAGCCCATGAACCATGAGCGCAATCAATAGCGGATGGTGTTTTGCTCAGCGGCCCACGCGCAATTTGCAAAGGATGGCGGTTCCTGCCTTGGCGATTCGTTTCGAAACAGCTAGACTCCACCCCGACGTCAGGTTCATGCCAAACAAACATGAAACTTCATTATCGACGAATGAACGCGACCGTGTTACCGAACTGTGCGTCGGCATTTTTCCGCCCATGCTGCAGGTAATTAACTTAGTACAGTGGTGCAAACGCCAGTTGACCGTTTTGACACCCGTAGCGCGACCGATGGACCATGTTCCTGGACCACCATGGTCCAGAATCCAGGTTGACATCGCCGCGAGGCTGCATCGTGAGCTTGTTTGATGGGCGCTAGGTCGGAGATGGCCTCCATCCTTGGAAGTGGCAGATTGAGGGCTCTTGACCCGCAATGGCACAGCATACATATAGAGAGACATCTTGCGGCGACTTGTTCGGTACAAGCTCTCTCGCTTTCATTCATTCAATCTTTTTCTTTGCTCGTTCTACGAACGTTGCTTTCTAGTCATTCTTTACAGCCTTGACGGCTTCACACTCTTTTGTTGGCAGCGCCACAGCATTCTTTCCTCCACTTCAGTCATCACTCCTACAGCCAAAATGGCACGCACATTCCTTCTTTCCACAGCCCTTCTGGCACTTGGCGTCTCGGCGCAAACTTCCTCCAAATTCACAGACGAGAAGACTGGCATCACCTTCAGCGGTCTTCACCACTCTTCGGGCTACAGGCTAGGCTATGCCCTTCCGGAGAAAGCTACTACCGACTTCATCGTCCAGGTTCAAGCTCCGATCACCAACGATGGTGGTTGGGCTGGATTCAGCTTGGTATGTTAGGAGCAAGCGATGTTATAGACAATGTAAACTAACACACTCAGGGACAATCCATGACTGGCAACTTGCTGGTTGTTGCTTGGCCTCACGAGGGCGAAGTCATCGCCTCCTTCAGAGAAGCAACTGGATACACGAACCCAGCTGTCAAGACTGGTGACTTCACCATGTCCCCAATCCCCGACGGAACCTTCGTCAACGACACCGCCTTTTCATACACCTTCCTGTGCTCAAACTGCATCAGCGAGGACCCAAAGACCGGTCTCGTCATCTACGAGGACCCTAGCGTAAACATCATGGGCTGGGCTTACTCTAACAAGGCGCTTGCCGACTCTACCGATGCTGGTGCGGCTCTCAACTACCACGACGCTGGTTTCGGAGCTTTCGGACTTCCCATGAGCAACGCTAGCAGCCCCGACTTCGAGAAGTGGGCTGCTATGGCGGTGGCTAGCACCCCTAGCGGGGGCAACTCTACCACACCCGGAGGCAACTCGACCGCGCCAGCAGCCCCAGTTGCTGGAAACACAACAGCCACCGTCGCTAACTCTACGTACGACTACATCGTCGCCGGAGGTGGTGCTGCTGGTATCATCGCAGCTGAGAGGCTTGCAGAGAGCGGTGCGTCCGTCCTCTTGGTCGAACGTGGTGGCCCATCATACGCTTTCACTGGTAAGACTGAGGTCATGCCATGGAACGACACTGTTTCGATGTACGATGTTCCAGGCTACGGTTACTACCTCAGCGATGTCGGCAGCCCCGCTTACTGCGCCGACACCGCCGACATGTCTGGCTGCCTCCTAGGTGGTAGCACTGCCATCAACGCTATGATGTACGTCAAGCCTCAAGAGCGTGATTTCGACGACAAGTGGCCTGCTGGCTGGAAGTGGGCTGATGTCGCTGAGGCGGCTGATCGTCTGTACGAACGCAACCCTGGACAAACTTACGGCTCAGAAGACGGTATCCGCTACGACAACGGTGCCTACGATGTCTTATCGCAGTTCTTCGCTGGCCAGGGATGGACCGAGACCGACTTTGTAAAGAACCCCAACGCCAAGGTCGACGTCTACGGCCACCCTACCTGGAACATCGCCAACGGTCTTCGCTCCGGTGTGGTCAGGACTTACCTTCCCCTTGCCCAAAAGCTCAACAACTTCGAGCTGATGATGAACACCAACGTCGTTCGCGTTGTTCGTGAGGGATCGGCTGTCTCTGGTATCGAGGTTGAGACTGCAGACGGCAAGCGCGTTATCTACAACGTCAAGTCCGGAGGCAGTGTCATCCTGGCTGCCGGATCCATGTCTACTCCCCGTATCCTCTTTAACTCTGGTATTGGTCCCGCCGACCAGCTTCAGACTGTTGCCAGCGGCAGCAGCGGTGTCACACTTCCCGATGAGGCTGACTGGATCGACCTCCCCGTCGGTGCTGAGATCAAGGACCACCCTATCTTCACTGTCAAGTTCAACACCAGCACTCCCCTCTCCGGAACGGACGAGAAGGCTCTCACCAGCCCCAACCAAACCACCATTGACCTGTTCGCTAAGGGCTCTGGTGAGCTCGCACAGTCCGGTCAACGTCTTAACTGGTGGTCATCTGTCAACACCACTGACGGCAGCGAGATTTTCTTCCAGGGTACTTGCAACTCGCCTGCCGACAACACCATCCAGATGAAGGTTTACATCACCCACGGTCTGCAGTCTGTCGGTAGCCTTGGTATCACAGCTGATGGCGCCACCACCTTCATCACCGACCCCCACATGACCTCTGACGTCGACACTGAGGCCGTCACGATGATGATGGACCGTTTGATTGCCATGACACAAGGTGGCAACTCCACCCTCTCTTTGATTGCTCCTGCCGGTGTTTCCAACGTTACTGGCGCGGACCTTATCAAGTCTTTCAAGACCGGAAGCCACTACGTCGGTACCGCTAAGATGGGAACCGAGGGTGATGCTGGTGTTGTTGTTGACACTGACACCAAGGTCTATGGTACTGACAACCTGTTCGTCGTCGATGCTTCCATTCACCCCGATCTCCCTACTGGTAACACCCAGGCGATCGTCATGGTTGCTGCTGAGGCCGCTGCTGCCCGTATCCTTGCTCTTGGTGACAGCCCCGCCAGTGGCACTGCTCCCACTGCTTCCACTACCCCTGAGGCCACACCAGAGGCAGCTAGCTCCAGTGTACCAGCTGCGACTCCCGTAGTCCCTGCTGCTTCTTCTGCAGCACCTATCGGTACCGGCTCGCCTGCGGCCCCATCTGCTGCGCCTGTAGAATCTGCGGCACCCATCGAGTCAGCAGCGCCTGCTGAGTCTGCCTCTCCCGTTGCGTCTTCCCCTGCCGGATCATCGACCCCTTCGGCACCAGCCGAGTCTGCCCCTGCTACGACCCCATCTCCCGCTGAGCCTGCCCAGCCTGCCCAGCCTAGCACCGCCGGTGCCTACGAGCGCTGCGGCGGCATTGGCTTCACTGGCCCTACTACATGCGCCAGCGGCTGGAAGTGCGTGGTCCAGAACGACTACTACTCCCAGTGCCTTCAATCAACTGACTCCAACCGCGGCCGCTCTGAGCCTGTATCCCGCCGCCATGACACCTTGACCAGGCGCGCTATGGTTGGCCACAAGCCAGTCAGCCCCGTCGTTGTCCACGAGCACATTCACTCCCGAAAGCTCGGAAGGGCTAGCTTCTTGGACTCTTACCAGTCCTAGAGCATGACAGAAGGAAAATTCCTCGAGTTATGAGTGAGAAGGAAAAGTTTCTTGTATATATACTTTCTTCGATTCGTTTGGCTGCGCCTTTGTATAGTTTATCAAATATTCATGACTACGTTCACTGCTGTCTCTATGTGCTGTGTTTGTTCCTGCGTTCCTTTCGCCTTCATTTGTCTGATGTCTTGGTAATAGGAGACGAGTAAGTAAAAAATCTCTGTGAAGGGATTGATATGAATGTCGTATCTAGTCTTGAGAAGCATGACATGCTCGTCTTTGGGAGTGGACCTCCACGATACAGCAGTTGGCGTTCGGAATTGGATGAAAAAGCTGCACAAGTGGCAGGGAGTTGTTCGACGTCTGGAAGTGTGAGGGGGAGCTCACTAACATGAAAGTCTTCATAAATGACGATAGTACATTGAGATGGGTATAGTGCCATGATCTAAATAAAGCAAACTCGTGCTGTGAGAATGGCCAAAAGTGAAATAGGAAGAATTAAAAAGTATGTGTCGAAGAAGAGAATTAAGCATGCGCTTCATGAGCCGTCGTACGCTGCCGCAGACCTTCATCATCGCCGGACAAAAGAAGGACTAGTCTTGGTCCATGGTGAGTTTCTGGGCCGTCTTGGTACTCTCAGAGATTGCTTCGTTGTTGAGCTCAGCGAGCTGCTTCAAAGACTCTTGCATGGCTGCTATCTGCTAGCGGCGGATTAGCTAACTGTATCTCATGTGCAACTAGTAAAAGCAAAAAAACCACATACAGGGTTGGGTTCAACTTACAGTTCCGACCACGTCTTTGTGGTCGCCCGTTCCATTTACTTTGGAGGGCTGGGCACCAGGCCACGCATCTTCAGCCGAGTCTTCATCTTCCTCAGCCAAGCTGTTGATATTGCGTCTCTCGCCAACGGTGGCCGCGACACAAGCGATACGGTCACCAGCTGCTAGCATGGCCTCGAGGCGGTCGATCTTGTCGAGGAGAAAAGCGTTCTCCTTTTCTAGGGGCTCTACGCGGGCTAGATGCTTGCGCACGACCTCGCCTTTCATGGTTTCGATACGGTCTTCTGCGTCTTCGGCAGCCCTGATGGCTTTGTTCCGCTCTTGTTCAAGTACGCGAAGTTTTTCTTCGTACACTGCCACATCCGATGCGGAGGTGTCGGCAATCTTTGGACTTTGGCTCTGTTGCGACGCGGCTTGATGTAAGCTTTGCTGTTCAGCTGCCTCTCGTCTTGCAGTCTCGAGCTCGCTAATGTGATTGAGACGTTCCGCCTCCAATTCGGCAGTGAGGGCATCGTACTTCTCACGCAGTTGCTGCAAGGCGTCGTTGGTACTAGCTTCCATACCGGCCATGAGCTCACTGATAGCTTCCTCATGTGCCTGGTCCATGGATGCTTTCTGCTCTGTGAGATCAGAGTGCCGTTTCTGTACGTCTCCAAGCTGCTGCCTTAGAGCCGCCATATCGTTCGAATGGCCTGTCTTGAACTCCTCCTTCAGTAGCTCGATAGCATCACTTTGTTCTTGATCTGTCTTGGCAGCTCTTTCCTGCAACGCATTGTACTCGGATTGTAGCTTTGAGAATGCTCGTTCGTGGTCCTGCGTAAGCGACTCCTTGAGCTTTGCTACGGCTTCCTGATGCTCCTTGTCGGCGGCAGCCTTTTCGGCGAGAAGCATCTCGTACCTTTGAGCTATTTCATCAGCTCCAGTTGGACTACCTTGATTTCTCGTTGACTGTCCTTTCTTGAGTTCATCAATTTCAGCGTGCAGTTCTTTTTTAAGAGTAGCAAGCTCATTAAGTGCGGATTGCTTTCCTGAAAGTGCCGCTGACTTCTCTTGTTCTAAACGATCTGCATCGCTTTGCATAATCTCTAGTAGGCTGGCATACTTCTGTTCGATCTCGGCTTGTTGCGTTTCGAGTGCCTTGGTGTGCGTTTCTTGGGCCATCAGCTGCTCTGTGAGCGAATCTGCGTGGCTCTTTTCAAGGTCTGAAAGTCGCTTGGAGAGGTCGTCCCGTTGACTCTGCAAATTCTCAATCTCAGCCTTGTGGCTTCCTTCACTGCTGCTCATGTCTCCAGTGACAGCATCGTACTTGAGCTGCAAAGCGTTCAAAGCTTCAGATGTGCTCTTCATATCCTCCTCTACTCGATCATACTTGGCTTGGAGCTCGCCCAACAGTTGCTTCGATGTGCTGTCTGCTTCTTCCTTCAGCTGCACGACAATGCGGCTATGTTCGTCGTCTGCAGAAGACTTCTCTTCCAATAGCGCGTCGTACTTGGATTGAAGTTCGCCTAAAATCGATTTGGTCTTGCTCTCCGACTCCGCCTTCAAGGCTTCTATCGTCTGAGAGTGGGTTGCTTCAGTCGCAGTCTTCTCCTCTAGCAGTGTATCGTACTTTGTTTGAAGCTCGTCGAGGTGTTGTTTCAATGTGGTCTTTGATTCTTCCTTCAAAGCTTCCATGGCGTGTTTGTGCGCTTCCTCAGCTGCAGTCTTCTCGTCTAGTAAAGCGTCGTACTTGGACTGAAGCTCGTCGACCGTCTGCTTGGAAGTAGTATCGGCACTCTGCTTCAAGAATTCGATGGTATTGTGGTATTCCTCTTCAGTGGCTTTCTTCTCCTCTAGCAAAGCATCGTATTTCGATTGGAGCTCACTGGTTAGTTGCCTCGACTGACTTTCAGAGTCTTGCTTCAAGGACTCCATGGCTTGTTCGTGTGCTTGCTCGGCTGTGCTCTTCTCGATTAGTAGAGCGTCGTACTTGGATTGGAGCTCTTCGATCGTTCGCCTGGATGAGGCATCGGCATCCTGCTTTAGAGATTTGAGGGCGTTGAGGTGTTCCTCTTCAGTAGCTTTCTTCTCTGCCAGTAAAGCATCATATTTGGACTCCAGCTCACTGAGTAGCTGCTTTGTCTGGCTCTCAGAATCCTGTTTCAAGGCTTCAATTGCGCGACTGTGTGCATCTTCAGCCGAAGTCTTGTCTTCCAACAAAGAGTCATGACGAGCTTGCAGATCAGCAATGATTGACTGAGACATGGCATGTGCCTCCATGGTGGCCGATTTCTCCTCTTCTAATCGGTCTAGTTTAGACTGAAGACCTTCGACAGCAGCAACTTCCTGAGTAAGGTTGTCAACGCGAGCTTGAAGATCAGCAACAAGTGACTGGGAAGTGCCATGAGCTTCTGCGAGAGTAGCCTTCTCTTCTTCGACATCCTTGAGTTTGGCAAGAGCATCGTCGCGATTTTGCGTTGCACGGGCGGAGTTCTCCTTGGCATCCGTCAGGTCTTTCTTCAGAGCTTCCAGTTCCGTGGACCGCTCGGCAAGTACACCCTCGTGCTCTCTTAAAGTATCGTTCTTTTCAGCGACGAGTGAATCGTAGTCGGCTTGCAGGGTATTGAGTCGCTTTGTGGCGTCTCCTTCCAGATCCGCTCTCAGAGACTCGATTTCACGCTCGTAGTCCTCGCCGATGACGCGGAGATCTTGTTTGTGTTTATCATGCATGGTATCAAGCTCTGCTTTTTGGGCTTCCATCTTCTTGTTTGCCTCATTCAGCTCAGCTTGAACCTTGGCCATGTCGGAAGCGTGTTGAGACTCTTGCTGCTGCGAGGCTTTCTCAAGTGTTTCGATAGTGCTGCGCAAACTAGCGGTCTCTTCCCTAAGCTGCTCGAGTTCGGCAGCATCAGTGGTAAGCTGATCGTTAATGGCATCCAGTTGTCGGACAAGCTCGTCACACTCATCAGTCTTGACCTTGATTGCAGCTTCGTGTGACTCCTTCAGATCCTGAATTTGCTTGTGGAGCTCTTCAGCTACTTTGGCACCATCGGTCGAGCCTTGTTGAAGCGCCACAATCTGCTCCTGAAGACCGTCAATGGACTTGAGATGGCCGGAAAGCTCATCCTCTCTCGCGCGTAGCTCACTCTCTGAGCTTTTCTGGAGCTCCTCGATTTTGGCTTGCATCTGTTCTGCGTGCGCATTGCGTTCTTTCTCTAGGTCCGCAGAGACTTGGTCGGCCCGCTCTTGCAGTTTGGCAATATCGTCCTGTAGTTCTTTCTGGGTCTGGAGGTGGGACGCAATGGTGTCTTCCTTGATGCGTAGTTCATCCGTGTGCTTCTGGTGTATCGATTCGATCTCGGATTGGAGTTGCTCAACCGCTGCCGAAGACTCTGTTGACTTTGATTCGAGGGATCGCTGCGCTTCTTGCAGGGCGTTGTTGTGTATTTCCTCCCGAGAAGCAACCTGTTCCACGTACTCGCCGACAGTCTTGGTCAGCTCGGTGATCTTAGCATCGCGCGCACGGAGATTGTCCGACTGGCTCTGCTCGAGCTCTGTGAATTTTGTCTCGAGATTTTCCAATGTCTTCTTGGCGATATCCAGCTCTTGGGAGAGGCTGTCGCGCTCTTGTCGGAGTGTGGTGACCTCTTGGGTGAGCTCCTCGATTTGTGTGGCTTGCTCGACAAGCCTCTTCTTCTCCTCGTCCCATTGACGTCCCTGTTGTTCCAGCTCGGCATTCAGATCGTCGAGGACCTGCTGCAGCTCGCTGGCCTTGGCAGCTTCGGTAGCTTCTCTCTCCTGCGCAGCCTTCTTCTCCTCCTCGAGCTGTTGGCTCTGCTCTTCCAGCTGCTTGGTCTCTCTCGCAAACTTCTTTTCCATGTCCTCGACGAGGATTGTGTGGGCGCGTTGCTCTGATGGCGAGGCATCTGAGCCGCCTGAGATGGCCTTGTCCTTTTCGACAATGGCGGCCTGGGCATCGGCCAGCTGTTTGCGCAGCTTGTCCTTTTCGGAATGGAGGTTGTCGACTTCACGGGTGAGGTCTTCGCATTGCTCCTGCAGCTTGTCGCGTAGGTTGGTCTCCTTGAAGAAGTCCTGCATGATCTGAGCGCTCCGCCTTTTCATCTCCACATCCATTTCGGCACGTCCCGTCGGCGCAGTATCCGGTCGCGGCGGCTCTTCGCCGAGTTTCGCCAGCGATGCCCTGATGGGCTCGAGAGCGCTCCTGCGGTTTCCGGCTTCATTGTCAGACGCGGCCTTGTCTTTGAGGGGCGCAATGCGGCGCGGGGATACGATAACGGGGCTCTCACTGCGGACAAATTAGCTCATGGCAATTCAGATGCTCGTGGCCCCACTCACGCTCCCTCTGCTGTATCCTCGGTCTCCGGTGCTGGGGGTGGAGGGGCAGAGACGGACAGCTTCTTCGCGTGTCCCGACGGCACCTTTGGTGTTGCGCCTGCAGCTCTCGCTCCTGCCGCTAGTCGGGTAGGGGTCGGGCGTGTCGATGAAGCCAGAGAAGCACGCGGGGTTGCGCGGGTCGTGGCTGCCTCTGCGGATGGGCGTGTTGTCGCGGGACGCTTGGCTGCACTCGTGGGCGTGGTGGTCGAGGAGGCAAGGGATTGGCGCGACGTTGGCTTAGCCGGCGATGGTCGCGAGGCAGTGGATGATGTGACGGGCGTCCGGCGCACTGCTGGTGTTCTCTTCTTCTCGTCCCCCGACGTCACAGAAGACAGGTCTGGCTCGGCATCGGATGCGGTCTTGGAAGACGAGATGGTTCTGCGGGCTGTAGTGCCTGCCGCTGGACGCGTAGGCGGCTTGTTCAAGCTGGATCCAACTGTGCTTGTGCGTGATGTCGCTGTGGTGGGGGCTTTTGACGCGCTCGTGGGCGTTCGCGCCGTGCTTGCTGATGCGGCAGTAGGTCGACGGGCACTCGCAGCAGTGCCGCTGGTTGCAGTCGAGCGACGGGGTGGAGCACCCTCTTTCGAGGCTGGAGAAGGCGCATTGGCAGCCATCATGCGGCGGATGGAGCTCGTGGGTGTTGAGGGGGCGGGCAGTTTCTTGGGCAGCGGACTCCCGACTGGCAGGCTTTCCGAAGAAGCTCTGTCGCGAGCCGGGGGAGTCGTGGCCATTCGGCGCTGCGATTCAGGGGCCTATGCTGATCAATGCACTCCAAATTACGCACTACCGCAGGTGGGGTGTGCGACGATTAACGGCCTGGTAGTTGTAATATAGATGGGAGCAGTAGCAGCTGTCGCGTTATAGTCGCGACATGCTCCTGCGCTGGACTGGCAAAAGCATGTGGGGATGGCAAAAGCAGGGTCTAATAGCTTCCACACCGACCTACACAGCCAGCACCACACACCAACCACCGCCCTTCATCACACACCTGACCACTGAAGAGAGCACACGTCGAACTTGTCACCCTGCATGATCAATATCAACCTCCGGAATCAACGTGGGCCGAACCTGATGGAACCAATGCACCCCATCTTCAGGCTCCATCGTAGTGGCTTGCAGCTCCCCCACTACGCATCCTATAGCCAGGAACATCTTAAGGCATCAACACGCGACGCACCCCATCCATGCTTCAAGCCCGCATTTACGTCATTGGCTACCTAGGACGCGTAGATAGAACTGCCTTTGTCTCAACATTACTCACTACATAGCTTAGTGACTGACAATCTAGATACGACCAAGAAGAGCGAGCACACTTAGCTCTGCCTGTTGCCTGGCTGGCTTCGCGCCGGTCATTAAAGTTGTGCTTTAATGCTAGATACGAGACCACCGTGAACACACAAAGATATAAGCCTATTCTCCTTAGGCTGTGTAATGCTCACTCTCAATCCAGTTCGTACAATCATGGTCTACATTCCTAACCTTCACTACGACAAGCAGCGTCTTCTCGCTCTCCTTACCGCCGACCTTACATCAGCTCAACTGAACAGAATTCAGGAACTGTTCGGCATCGGCGTTACTTTGCGCTCTCCATACCCTGCGGAAGAGCTTTTCATCAAGGACAAGCGTGAGTGGTCGCATCTTTCTCATGCGGACTCAATGCGAGCATATCCCGAACAAGACCCCTTGCTCGTCACCGACTCCCATACGCCGCACGATGGGGGAATCTGGTACATTGAGGGCTTCGCCACTGCAGACGATGTTGCAAATAGGCTAGCTGAAAGCCTAAACACTCTTTACAAGATACGCATGGATATCTGTGATGTTGTCATGCAGTTCGCCAGCTACAGTGTTGCCAATACACACATCTCAAACGACTTGTAGCATGTCAATGTGCATATCCCAATCCCTGACGACTTTGAGCAGAAAACACTTTTTTGTTCAGGCGCCAACCATATCAGAGAGCGGTACAACGATCCTACGTGGGTTATAGCTACGCCTGATGAGCCGGAAGATAGCAGGACACTGGAAGCTGTAGGCAGCATTATACCACGACCAGAAATTGTGTATCGGGTGAAGAAAGACATCGCAAGACAAGCGGGCTTGGAGAGCAAATGGATGGTGGCGAGCGACGCACCAAATGAATGCGAACTGCCTAATAAAACCAATTTGACCTTCCCGCCAGGCAGTAAAGTCGTGCAGTCCGAATACGATCCAGATGTTGCGATCCCAGTGTACAAGAGACCCATTGGAAGTCTGTAGCTACTTTCGTTCGACAAAGTTTCCTTGATATTCCACTTAGTGTGGGGCTTGCCGACCTGCGGTATTGTGACTAACTAACAATGTACTAGACGGCCAGGGTACCCACTATTTATAAAGTGATCCTCGCCCAACGCGTACCGCAAGTTGGCTACAACATCAACATCACCTTCATTAGTCTCAGACACATCAGCAGAAATGGCCGCCTTTCGCTTCCTCGACCTTCCCCGCGAAGTCCGCGACAAAATCTACGGGATTTTGCTATGTACTTTCCACAGCCTGATACTGTCACGGACGATATGAACACCCTAGAGCACTTCAGCCCGAGCATTTTACGCGTCAACAAGCAAGTGTACTCCGAAGGCTACAACGTCATGATCAAGGTTAACCGCTTTGTGCTCGTGACTTGCAATGGCGGTCTGTATTTTTCGCATATGCTCATGCAGAACGACGTACCTTTTCTAGCCGTCGACCATGGATTTGGAGCCTCCTCCAGTGATCCTGCGACCAGGGATTTCCGGGGTCATGCCATACATGTCACCATAGGGAACAGCAAGTATGATTGTCAGTGAGATCTACCACCTTCAGAGTCCCTGTGGCCATGCAACATTATCATGCTTTTTCGAGACCTTGAACTCCTATGCCAAGCTATCATGCGAGGAGATGATCTCCTGGAGGACCATATGGACGTTGTGCTGATAAGCATTGAGCTTGGACTGGCCGCTATAGTTCCACCGTATCAAACAGAGGCCCCAACGACATACTTCTCCTCCACTAAAGTACAAAAGGAGCTACTGGAACCCTTCCGCCGAACAATCAGTGACGTACCAAACGTCGACATTAGTGGCATAGTCGACGAATCCCTGGTTCGATCAGCCCTAAAGGACCTCGCACGAGACAAATTTGACGACCTCGACGACTTGATCGAGTCATGGAGAGCGCGCGTGGCACAAGGTACAAAATTGTGCGAGCGAGGAAACCGTAATGGTTCAGCGCATTGGTTCAAAGTTATTAAGGAAATTATGAAAGCGGTCGATGGGCCCATGTGGACCCGCGTCGTTGAAAAGGGCGGCTCTCCGTTCGTAGGAAAGGTCGCAGAGCTTCACTACACTGCCAACCTCCACATCGTGGCTTATTTCCTCCTGTGGCTCGAAGAAGGAAATCGCAATGCCATACCTAGCATCCAATATGCATACGAGAACGTGAAACGTGGTATGGAGGCAGAATACTGGGGAATTGAGCACTCATGGAAACCATCCCCGGCACAACATTTGCACAGCATATTTTATTATGCAAAGTTCAGTAGGTTATCGGGAGTGCTGACCCTGATTCCGGTCGCAGTCGACACGATCGATCAACTGGTTGAATTATGCCCGAGCGACCCCGAAATTCTGGACGAAAAACGGAAGATTGAAGCATGGAAGCGGAGTGCAGGTCCCGTCGACGAGAG
Source organism: Alternaria alternata (assembly GCF_001642055.1). Taxonomy (NCBI): domain Eukaryota; kingdom Fungi; phylum Ascomycota; class Dothideomycetes; order Pleosporales; family Pleosporaceae; genus Alternaria; species Alternaria alternata. Next base: position 117,142 of record NW_017306228.1, on the reverse strand, counting down.
TGCCTTCAACGCTACGATGAACGGGCTTGAACTATAACACGTTCAAGCGCGTGCACTACTTCGTCAAGACAGATGACTCTAGCCGTAATTTGAAATACGTTCTACACATCGGTGTAAATGTGGAAAAAGAACTAACGGCTTTGAGAGTAGAAACAAGAGGCGCTCGTTATTGATGTCATTCGCGGCCTATTGCCTCTTCTCTGCCTAGCGTCACGTTGCCTAGTCCGCGGAACGTAATGCTTCGCACCGCTTGTCAACGCTTGATCTGCCGTCTTTCCTACCGTCCACCAATTAGCGCATCCCAAGCTCTCGGGTTCAATCGGACATAATTCTACAACCCGTGTCTGGCCTGGACGTCGCAGCAAATGTGGAGATGGATGCGGAGAAATCTGGGGTTAAGTCGCCAGAGACCGGCAACATGCCTCGGTTCGGTCGAGAGATGACGACGACCAGATGTGGATGCCTGAGCCGTGTGCCGTTTCACGCCTCTACGAAGGCTATCTTGGTACTGCATTATAGCCATCATGCCGCCTTCTGTGAAGACACGATTACGCGCTCCTGTTCCTCCTCCAGAACCCCCTTCGACTATCTATCGTCGCACCCGCAACTCCACCATCATCGACCTTGAAAGCGCCACCTCTAACCATGTCTGATACTGTCAAGATTGATCACGAAATGACCGAGCACAATGGCATGCCAATCGCAGGCAACGGTTCGCCATTGAGCCGTCAGGTCACTGTAGCTCTGTCTCCCGAACAGTATGAGCGCCTCTTTTTCCAGCCATCTGCTCCACGCCGTGGAGATCTCGCGAAACGGTTCGCCAACCCAACATTGCTCGGTCTCATTGGCTTTTTGGTTCCATATACTTCAACCATCTTGATTCTCTGCGGCTTCCAAGGAGCAGTTGCTCCACAAAGCTTGGTCGGTCTCAGCGCCGACTACTATTTCTTCGGTGCCTTAGCCATGAATGTCGCTGGCATCGCTGAGTTTATTCTCGGCAACAGTATGTGAATCGTATTCTGCTGCTTATCTGATGCTAATCTGTATCAGCGTTTCCTATGGCAGTTTTTCTCATATACGGAAGTCATTGGGGTAGTCTGGCGTACCAGCAGGATCCCATACATCAAACCACTTCTGCATTCGGAGAATTGGGAGGCGCGAATGGTGCAGCCTATAACGCATCCCAGGGCTTCCACAACGTCTCAATGTAAGCGAGGCCATCCAGTCCATATGCGCATGATGTCCGATATCTAATCGTCATGCAGGGTACTCGCTAGCTTTGTCTTCTTGATAGGAACGCTTCGTGTCAACCTCTTCTTTACCGCCACATTCTTTGGTCTCGTCATGCTCTTCGCTTTTATCGCCGCCGCCGATTTTTCCGTCGCATCAGCCACAACAGAAGCCGATGTTGAACACATCAACACGTTGCTGAAATGCGCAGGAGGTTTTGGCTTTCTGGGCTTAATATCTGGCTGGTACCTTGCAATTCTTACCGCTTGCGAAGCCGTGGGAATTCCATGCCCACTTCCTGTGTTCGACTTGAGCAGCAAAGTCTTCCCAAATAATAAGCCCCAGGAAGGCTAAAGCAGCTAAGCACCGGTCGCAATGCTTTCAACCGTTGGTATCCATGCGGGAACGAGCTGTGCCGCTGTTAGCTACCCGCTGTTACGCTACTTAGGCGTTGTGGTTACAATAAAACAGTCGCTTAAAGTCAACCGAGGCACTACGGGTGATGCAATATGACATGCGCATCGTGTTTTGTTGGACCCGGTGGCTGAATATCGCCTATTCTCACGGGTCGATCGTGGAGCAACACCATGCAGATCTGGGGCTCGTACACGCGGGGTAGCTTGGTCAATTATTATTACGTTCTCATGTAAAGGTAGAGTAGAGCATGGCCGGGTTCTATTCCGGCTTAATTCAGTACCTTGGCAACATGATGATTCTTGGAAATGGTACGGCAGGGAAGCCATAAAGGGTCGGGAATCTCAAAAAGTTGTACCTATATCGTCTAGCAACAGAAGTTCACCCGTCGTAGCCATGGTGCATTCAGCCTCATCCATCCTTCTGTTCGGTGCTGCGTTATTGTCGACCACCTACGCGATAGGTCCTGACTGCGTTAATGGTCCGCTGAAAGACAATAAGATTTGCGATGTCAATGCTCCACCAACCGAGAGGGCAGCCGCTCTCGTCGCAGCTATGGAGACGGCGGAGAAGCTCGATAACTTGATGAGGTAGACGCTCACTGCGAGTCTCGAAGAATACCAAGCTAATAGAGGCAGCAAATCCAAGGGCGCTGCTCGACTCGGTCTTCCAGCTTACAACTGGTGGGGAGAAGCATTGCACGGTGTAGCTGGGGCTCCGGGTATCAACTTCACCAAACCCTTCACAAATGCCACCTCTTTCCCCATGCCATTGCTCATGTCGGCTGCCTTTGACGATGACCTTATTCATCAGGTCGCCAATATCATCGGAAATGAAGCACGTGCGTTCGGCAACGGTGGTGTGGCTCCTGTGGACTTTTGGACTCCCGACATCAACCCATTCCGCGATCCTCGTTGGGGCCGTGGTTCAGAAACACCCGGAGAAGACATACTGAGAATCAAGGGCTATACAAAGAGCCTACTGGCAGGACTAGAAGGTGACCAGGCACAACGAAAGATCATTGCGACATGCAAGCACTACGTTGGCTACGATATGGAGGCCTGGGGCGGCACCGATCGCCACCACTTCGACGCCAAGATCTCGATGCAAGATCTAGCAGAATACTATATGCCTCCGTTCCAGCAATGTGCACGGGACTCAAAAGTCGGATCATTCATGTGTTCTTACAATGCTGTCAACGGCGTCCCCACATGTGCCGATACATACGTTCTCCAGACCATTTTGCGCGACCACTGGAATTGGACGGAGAGCAACAACTACATCACCAGCGACTGCGAGGCCGTCGCCGATATCTCTGAGAACCACAACTACACCAAAACGCTTGCTGAGGGCACTGCAGTGGCATTCAACGCTGGCATGGATAACAGCTGCGAGTACTCAGGATCTTCCGATATTCCTGGAGCTTGGAGTCAAGGACTCATGAATATCTCCACTGTAGACAGAGCTCTTACGCGTCAATATGAAGGGCTCGTCCGCGCCGGGTACTTTGATGGTGCTGGAGCTGTATACGCAGACCTAGGCATCAACGATGTCAACACGCCGGAAGCACAGCGACTCTCTTTGCAGGTTGCATCCGAAGGCCTGGTTATGCTCAAGAACGATGATACGCTTCCACTCCCGCTTTCCAATGGAACCAATGTCGCTATGATCGGGTTCTGGGCTAACGACTCTTCGAAGCTGTCTGGTATCTACAGCGGCCCTGCTCCTTACCTGCGTACGCCAGTATGGGCTGGTACGCAGCTTGGCCTGAAAATGTCCATTGCCACAGGTCCTGTCTTGCAAAACTCCAGCGCTCGGGATAACTGGACGACGAATGCGCTCAACGCAGCGCAAGGCTCCGATTACATCATCTACTTCGGTGGGCTAGATACTTCAGCAGCGGCAGAGGGCTTCGACCGTACGAGCATCAGCTGGCCCAGCGCACAAGTCGAACTCATCACCAAGTTGGCTAAGATCGGCAAGCCTCTTGTCGTCGTTGTGCTGGGAGACATGGTCGACAACTCGCCCCTCCTGTCCATGGAAGGTGTCAACTCAGTAATCTGGGCCAACTGGCCGGGTCAAGACGGTGGTTCAGCAGTCATGCAAGTCATCTCTGGTGCGCATGCAGTCGCGGGCCGTCTACCAATCACGCAATATCCTGCGAGCTACACGGAACTCTCCATGTTGGACATGAACCTGCGCCCAGACGCCGACAGCCCCGGTCGAACCTACCGCTGGTACAACGAGTCCGTACAGCCGTTTGGCTTTGGCTTGCACTACACCACTTTTGCAGCGAACTTCAGCAGTAGCCAAGGCCTTACCTACAACATCCAGGAACTGATGAGTAACTGCACGCAAAAATACTCAGATCTATGCGACGTTCCTCCACTAGAAGTTACGGTTACAAACAAGGGTAACCGAACCTCTGACTTCGTCGCTCTAACGTTCATCAAGGGTGAAGCTGGGCCGAAGCCCTACCCACTCAAGACTCTGGTTTCTTACGCACGAATGAGAGACATCTCTGGTGGTCAGACGAAGATGGCGTCACTCGCCCTCACGCTCGGAACGTTGGCGCGAGTCGACCAGATGGGTAACACAGTTGTGTATCCGGGAGAGTATACGTTGCTGCTTGATGAGCCCACGCAGGCAGAGATCAAACTGACGATTACGGGTGAGGAGACAGTGCTGGACAAGTGGCCGCAGCCGCCATCGGCTAGTTAAATCACTCTGGGCAGCTCTCGATAGCAGAAGCTTATACGACAGCCTTTCTTTCGTGATCATCATGTAGCTCTTGATCGCTCTTTGTGAGCCTGAGATGGAATGAACGATTTCGATTGAAACGAATGAATATGTCTGTTATTACAATTACACCTCTAGGACAGTAATCCTGCGGATGTGGACATGTAAAAGTAAGGGCTTAACAAGGGACTTTGTGTAAGGAAGCTTTGCAGATCGTACAAGTGCCACTGAAACCTCACAACAGCCCTATTTCGAAAGCACGTCAAGCATTATCTACTTTCCAGTCTTCGTGCCCACTGATGCGTCATATCCACTCGTCGAAGAGCCCTGTTCAGGACTTGTATCATGCCGCGCTCTTCTCCAGCGTCGACTTCTTCAATTTAGCAATGCGACGGGGAAATAAGTTGTTGCAGTCAAGGGCTACGTGATGGCTACCAGACCCAGTAGCAGCTGTAGCTGGTGTCGCTACAAGCGCATGAACGACGTGTATTCGAGGGGAGGCGACGTCCCAACGGTTTCACTCTTGGATGCGTCTGCATGCTTGCTCAATTCGATATCGTCCGCTTGCGCAGGAAGTGTTCTCGCGGCCTGTTTTGATATAACGCCGAGGCTAGTGGATCGCGCTGGTACAAGTGCGGACAAGGCTGGCGGCGCGGAGTTCAGCGGGGTATGGCTTCCGTCCCCGGCTCAGGACGCCCAGAGCTTCTTCACGGGCAAACGCCCGACCTTCTCCTCACCCAAGCCCGAAGTACAATCCCACCATCCCTGGACATCTCGTATGTCTGTCGATCGCTACTTCGTATTTTAGCGCTATATCAGACGATGCAGGCCAAGAGGTGGGACTTGATGCATCGCGACCAATTTCTCCGTCGCCCGGTTCATGGCAAGGGAGCGCTGTTTGCCGTGAGGTCATCGAGCGTGCAGCAAAGTGACCACCGGATATTAAGCTCGTCATGGTACCATGAATATGAGTATGCGCGTTGACTGTTCTCTGCGGTAAAGTCTCGTCACGATGGCTACTACACTTATCCTTTCGGCATGCCTCGCCCTGCAAGCTGCAGCCAGAACGGTCAGATCACCCACACCTCCTATGGGATGGAACTCGTACAACACCTGGAACTGTTTGCCCTCTGAAGATAAGATTAGAACAAGTGCACAAGGACTCATCGACCTCGGACTTGACAAGGCTGGCTACAACTTCGTAACAGTCGACTGTGGCTGGCCCTCTGAAGACCGCGATGCTGAGGGTAAACTCCAATGGAATGAAACCCTCTTTCCATCGGGTGGTAAAGCACTTGGCGACTTCATCCATGGTCTGGGGTTGGATTTCGGTCTTTACTCTGGCGCTGGGTACCTGCAATGTGGATCAGAAGCGCTGCCTGCGAGTCTGGGATTTGAGCAGCTAGATGCTGAAAGCTTTGCTGAGTGGGGAGGAGATAGCTTGAAGTATGATCCAGTAGAACGATTCCAGTTGGAATTGCGCACCTTGCTAACAACGCGAAGGTATGATAACTGCTATTCTACCTCCAATACCACCATGGTCGACTCCAGCTCTGCTGAGTCGCAGTCTCCGGCACGCTTCCAACATATGGCGGCCGAGTTGGAAGCAGTAGATCGTGACATTCACTACTACGTTTGCCAGTGGGGGATCGGTACCGATGTTGGAGACTGGGCTGCTGAAATTGGCAACACATGGCGAATCAGCAACGACATCTACAACGCGTGGCGCAGCATCTGGCGCATCACGAATCAAGTCGTGCCGTACTTTCGGCACACGACTGTTGGTGCGTTTGCAGACATGGACATGTTGATGTGAGTAAAGCTCCGTGCACTCATAGTTTCTCGCTGACAATCCAAGCGTCGGTCTCAATGCTCTATCAGAAGAGGAAGAGCGTTTTCACTTCGGGATGTGGGCAATCAATAAGTCGCCTCTTATCATCGGCGCCGCACTCGACCCAGAGCGCATTAGTCAGAGCTCTTTGGCCATCATGGAAAACAAAGAAGTTATTGCCATCAATCAAGATGCTCTTGCTCAGCAGGCAATGTTGGTCCGTCGCGACACTGAAGAAGAGTGGGATATATGGATGGGGAAGCTCTCGGGATCAAGAATGGTACTAGGAGTCGCGAACTGGAAGAATGACTCCCAAAGCGTAAACTTCGACCTCGCATCACTAGGTATAGCTTCGGTCGATGCGCGCGATGTTTGGGCTGCGAAGGACGCTGGTGCTTTGTCTGGCACTCAGACGGTAGATCTGGCTGGGCATGAACTGCGACTATGGATTCTATCTAACATTGTCGAAGCTGCTCCGCTCCAATCAGGCTCTTATAACTCTGCCACCAACGCTTCGCTCTCTGGACCAGCGCACGTGTTCTCGTGTGCGAGCGGAACATGCCTTCCCACGGGCTCAAAGATAGAGTACATCGATCGTAGCAGTAGCGTCATCTTCTCCAATGTCAGCGCTCCTTCCGCCGGTAAGAACCTCGTAGGGGTCGACTTCGTCAACTATGAATACGCCTTTACTACTGCTTGGGAATGGGGCGACAATACACGAAACATGACGATCGCGGTCAATGGCGCTGAGGCAAAGAGATGGGCCTTCCCACTCTCTGGCGGCGACTGGCAGGAAAGTTTGCGACTTCACATCGAGGTTGATGGGTTCGTTGAAGGCACAGAGAATATGGTTGAGTTCAGAGGCTATGGAGACTCATTTGCACCAGATCTTGTAGGTTTTGAAATTCTGAGCAGCACATAGACTACAATTCGTGGACAATCAGCTTCAATGCAGTCTGTTGGTAGTACCAGTATGCCATTCGCACAATAACACCATGTTTGTCTCACTCGCAACTGCTCTATGGCGTGCCGATCGTATGACTGTGCTTACCCATGCGTCTACAGGGCGAAAGCGTGGGGACCACCCCGCACGCGTCTACCCGATTAGCAACTGCGATCGCGGGTTAAAAGTCGCCGAACCTTCGTCATTCAACTCTTGCAACGCACAACCCTACTCCTAGCTCACAAAAGACAATCATGACGCTAGTCCCGCATACCTCAACTCTGCTAAAGACGGGCTGGACCTTCAAGCAAGGCGATCGCTCTTCTACTCACGCGTATTTACCGGCCCGCGATGTACCGACTGAAATCTACCGTGACCTTCTCAAGAACGAAAAGATCGCAGACCCTTTCAACGATCTCAACGAGCTTGCAGTACAATGGGTTGGCGACGAGACATGGACGTACCGCACCATCTTCGCTGCGCCTTCCGAATACGGGACTGCAAACACAGTCACCAGACTTCGTTTCCAAGGTCTGGATACCTTTGCTTCTGTCTATTTGAATGGGCATAAGGTCCTAGAGTCTGACAACATGTTTGTCGAGCATGAGGTCGACGTCTCAGGCAGACTTGAGTTGGACGAGAATGTCTTGGAAATCGTTTTCGAGTCAGCGCGCAAAAAGGGTCGCGAGCTAGTGGAACAGCACAAAGAGCACCGCTTCATCGTACATCAAACGGAAATCTCAAGAGGGCCTGTTCGCAAAGCGCAGTTCCATTGGGGATGGGACTGGGGTCCTGTCCTCATGGCATGCGGTCCTTGGAAGCCGGTTTCGATTGAGACATGGTCCTGCCAGCTTTCAAGCCCAGGGGTGCAGTATGAGCTGTCGCAAAATTTGAAATCGGCGGAGGTCAAAGTTAAGGTCGGTTGGGAAGGTGTTGTCGCTGCTATAGGTTTCACAATCCTCAAAAAGGACAGTCTCGAAGCTGTGGCAGAACAAAAGATTGACGTCAGCACCGATGATCAGTCGGGCCTCGCAGAAGCTACCATGGCCATCAATGACATTGAGCTGTGGTGGCCGCGAGGCTATGGTCAACAATCTCTCTACACCATCAAGATTCAGGCCTTTGCACCGGACCATCCGTCTCCGATTCATGACATCTCTCAACAGTTTGGCTTTCGCCGCGCCGAACTAATCACAGAGCCAGATTCGTACGGTACGTCGTTTTATTTCCGTATCAACGACATCGATATCTTTTGTGGAGGTTCATGCTGGATACCCGGCGACGCGTTTCTCACGCGCCCCTCCCCAAGGGATTCCCGTGCTTGGGCCAAGCTCTGTGCTGATGGCAACCAAACCATGCTCAGGATCTGGGGAGGTGGCATATACGAAGACGATGAACTATACAATGCCGCTGACGAATATGGTGTATTGATATGGCAGGATTTCATGTTCGCGTGTGCAAACTATCCAGCCTACCCGGAGTACTTGAAGAGTGTGGAACTGGAAGCGACACAAAATGTCAGACGTTTGAGAAACCATCCAAGTGTAGTGATATGGGCGGGCAACAACGAAGATTACCAGATCGTGGAGCGATACGGGCTGCAGTATGACCCTGACGATAAGGATCCAGACTCTTGGCTCAAGACCGACTTTCCAGCACGGTACATCTACGAATATCTTCTCCCAAACGTGGTGAAACAAGAATGTTCAAATGTACTGTATCACCCCAGTTCACCATTCGGAAACGGCAAGTCCACCGTCTTGAGAGTTGACCCTACAATTGGCGATATTCATCAGTGGAACGTTTGGCACGGTACTATGGAGCCCTATCAGCGATTGCCTGATCTGGGCGGACGATTTGTCTCTGAGTTCGGAATGGAGGCATATCCCCACGTATCTACTCTCGAATCATGCATCACCCGTAAAGAAGACCTCTACCCAGGCTCGATGGTGATGGACTTTCACAACAAAGCCATCGGTCATGAGCGACGGCTCATCAGCTACCTCGCTGAGAATTTCCGTATCAGGTACGATTTGGAGAACTTCGCTCATCTCACCCAGGTTATGCAATCAGATGCATTGACGTGGGCTTACAAGTCCTGGCGCCGTCAATGGAATACGCCTGGCGATCGCAAGTGCGGAGGTGTATTGGTATGGCAATTAAACGATTGCTGGCAGACTATGTCCTGGTCTGTTACAGACATTCATGGCGTCCCTAAACCAGCCTTCTACGCTATCAAGCGTACGATGCGCCCTATCACTATCGGTGTGCAGCGCAAGTACCAAAGCTGGACTATGCGACCAGCTGATGAACTGTGGCAGCGCGACACAGGACATATCGACATGCGAAAGTTATGGCAGGATGTCGAACACGATGTCTGGATTGCCAATAGTACCCTGCAAGAGGTTGACGGTGTTGTGACCGTACGCTATATCTCCATCAAGACAGGCGAGGAAATTGGCACGAGGGCTTCTGCTACAGTACAGGTCGCGGCCAACGGAATAACTAACGTCTTGGTTGACCATGTCGCCCAAATCAACCACGTACAACATCCAAATGAGCCTTTTGATTCATCGAAAGCCGATCCGTTCGTCATCCATGCGACGTTGAGTATCAATGGCGAGTATGCTGCCAGCGATATAGCCTGGCCAGAACCCATCAAGTATTTGTCTTTTAGCGATCCAGGTGTGCAGTTGCGCTACTCGGAAGACAAGAAGACTATTTCTGTCTCTGCTGCGAAGCCAGTCAAGGGCTTCGTCTTCGCCGAGAATCCACGTTCGCATCTAAGTGATAACGGGTTCGACCTAGTGCCTGGGGAAACGAGAGATGTCCAGGTGGAAGGTTTCCCAGCAACTGCTTTGACATGGAGATATATTGAAATGTAGCAAGGCATACCTGCTTCTTCGCGTGTTGTCTTAAGTAGTTAGTTACGCTGTACCCCAAATTCCATCCTCAGAGTCGCTTTCTTCATCTTCTGAATCCGCGGGTCTTTCTCCAACTTTCCAGAAAGCTGTCGGCCCAGCAGGACCATGTAAGTCGAAGTCCTTGTCGAACCAAGTTCCCACAACACCGCGTGGACAGCGCAGCCCGCCAACCTGAATACCATCACTGCGCCACCTCTCCTCACCGCTGTCGCAACGTCAGTAATACTCTGTCCAGGTCACAAGCAGTGTACTTTGTACTTACCCTTGGAATACCGAGATGGTCTCCCAGCGCACTTCACCCTCCTGTGTCAACCGAACAGTACCGCGGATACCAGAGTTGGCATTAGGATCCCAGAGAGCATCTACGGACTTGGCTACACCCTTGAAGTGCACAACTGGCAAGGTAGGGTTATCGAAGGGCCCTGGTGCTGTGACGTCTGTGACACGCAGATCCATGACGATATGTCTAATAGCTTCATCGGTATCGAGTGCGCCGCGCGGCTCGTCGGAGGGCACTTTCATCGCATCAGAGCTGAAGTTGTAATTGTACAAGTCATTGTAGTCGAGAAAGCAGACGATCTAGATGTAATTAGAGAAATGGTTGAACTCCTAGTTGGGCGAGAACCTACACGCGCCCAAATGCCTTCTGCTCCGTACGGGTCCTTCATCCTGAGCGGAATGTCTGGTTGCTGTATGATTTCCGTATAGTTCGATACTTCATGGCCTATACGACCATTCGCTACTGGAATAACGCCATCAAGGGGACCGAACCATGGCGGTCGCAGACGATTTGAGACAGCATGAGCACAGAAGCAGGAGTTGTGTCCGATGACTATCATGATGCTTTCGATCATCTCCCAGTCTACTCGCCAGGTTCCATCATTGCGGAAAGGACCCCACTCGTTTTTATCGGTATAGTTCCGTAGGTCGTACACTCGCGATCTGGCTAATGTATTCATCGATAGATCAATCTTTCCGGCGTTGGATGGAGGGAAGCCGAACAGACTGTGTAATCTTGCGCTCAACTGTCGACTTTCTTCGTCCTCGGCTGATTTCCGTTTTGCTGACCTAGTGCGACCAAAGATCGAAGAACGGCACAGAAAGGCGTTATGGTTCTGTTCGATATGTTGAAACAGGTCTGTCACGAATCGTTGGTTGCGAGTGATGCCGTACTCATCCCGCGCCATAGTGGCTATAAGTTCACTGACAGTGGTTGCAACGAATGTAAACTCGTCTTTCTAATGATTCTTAGCAGTTTTCGACGATAACACCAGTGTGGGTATACCTTGAGATCATTGTTGGCTGACTCCAGCACCTTTTGACACCTCACCACTCTCTGCAATGCTCCTACCCATTCCGGCTCGGGATCGGTCGGTCTTCGCCTTCGAGGGTCGTCCTGTCACAACGTCAAAATCCATGACTCGCCACACCAGCAGATAGCCAACCATACAAAATGCTTGAGGTATAGGGTCTTGTAGAGCGGTTTGTTCTTCTTGAGGAACTCATTGAAACCTTTGCTGGTTTGCGCACATGCAGCAAGATCAGCAGGATGTAGTTCCTCCAAGATCCTGATCAGCACGTCGTAACACAGGTCCAACAATTCAGTCATAGCTGCCCTTGCGAGGTATAGACCGTCGGAAGCAGTTGTATATCAAGCTGCTGAGCGGAGACAAATAAGGGTCCAAGTGGTGACGATGTGGGGTTCGGAGATAGAGGCCTAAATCCGAGTGCCTGGCTGGCACGACTTTAACGGTCTTTGGCCCACCGGTACTCTACGCTTCTAACAACTCCTAGATAAATGCATGTACAATAGGAAAGATGTTTGTGTATCGCGTAAGAAGTCGCCGCCCTGGACGACAAACTGAGCAAACGTCACATCGGCCATTAGCGCGTCTTTTAGTCAGCAGGGCAATTGTGCCGAAGTCCACCAGCTTCTACGACTTTTTTACCATCGTGTTACGCATCACGACCGCGCATTGCACCAACGTTGATTCGAGCGATATCCATAGCTATTTGCGCCGCCAAAAGATTCATTACGGGCGCTCGGCCAGCTCTCGTTGCTGCTCATACGAATAACTGGAGCCTTCTCGCGTTGGCTCGATGTCGAAATGCGCGCTAAGACGCGAACCCGCCCGGGATTGTGATTAGCAAGCCAACCAGCGCACAGGCCTTCAACACAAGTTGCCCTATCTCCACCTCACCTGCTCTGCTTGCAAGCTCAACGATCGTAATGGTAGAAAGGCACGATGCAGAGAAGACTTGATTGAACTTGAAAACAATGCATTTGGGGTATCGAGCTAAAAGAAACTACCACTCTAAACGGTCGTCGCACGTCAATCTTACGTCCCACCGGTCATCTCCCTTCCATACTTCGCCACCCTTGTTGGTCTTTGCAACTATCCGCCTAAGATCGCTAATCATTCCACCAGGTCCTGAAGCAAATACTTCAGTGCCTCCTCGTACGGTGCCAGCAACAAAGTCTGTCACGAGAGCGTCAAGGTCAGGTCTGGCCTGGATGTGGTTAAGACCCAATTCCGACTTTGACACGCCGTGAACAGACAAGGCTGAAGATGCATCAGCAGACGAAGAGTCGGAGCTTGAGGCAGGGTTGATCTCCTTGGAGCATTCGTTGGGCGCTGCCTTCTCTGAAACAGTAAGATCAAGGTTGGCTTCTTCCGCGGCGCGGGTAACGTAAATGTGAATACCAGTTCGCAGGTTTCGGCATTTTCGCTTGAGGGTAGAGAGTTCAGGGCCAACCCAGTCAATATCGCTTCTTCGGCGTATACTCCAGATGAGCGTCATGTGGCGATCAGGCGACTGTGAGCTTGAAGCGAGGTCGAGTAGCACGGGAAGAACGTATGCGATACCAGTACCACCAGCGATGCACAGAATGTTGGAGCTGGAAGCGAGGCCACGCATGGTACGCTCGCCGTAGGGTCCAGTCATGACTACGTTGAGACGAGCATCAGCCATCAAGCTCTCATGAGACTCTTGGTGGCTCGCCATATTGGCAATGCGCTTCATAGAAAGGTCTGCGATTTTTTTTGTTTCACCACCGCGGGCGCGGAAGATATAAGAATGCCTCTGAGCGTCAGCACCGAAAACCGGACGGCTGATTGGGGTGAATGGATGAGATTGCCAGATGGAGCTTTCGGGGAACGTGAGGTAGAAGTGCTGACCGACAGCCCAGGCATCCTGAGGGTGGTCAAAATCCAAACGAACTACATCGCCATTGACATCGTCCTTGAAAAGCGCAATGTTCGCGGAAGCAGCACGGAAACCCATGTGTCCGGATGGCAAAAAGTTGTAGTGGAGCAGAGCTGTCCTAGCAAGCCTGATGGCGCGATCGATGCCCCAAACGAGAAGTCCTGGTAGAAGGAAGACCTTCAGTTGCTCCCAGTGGCCCCAGCAGGCGCCTATGTACACCATGGCGAGAACGTAGTGAGCCTTGCGGAAGAATTCGTAGCCCGTGATTCGGATGGCCCATGGGGTAGAAAGCAGGACAAGAATAGTCAAGAGGATCATCGCGACTAGTCCCCAGATCATGTACTCTTGGACGATCCATTCCGCACCGACAGTTGGTTGGGGCTGGTACAGGCGAAGCTCAATGACACACCAGCCAATAGTATGAAGAGCTGATTGGGCGAAAATGATGTATCCAAGCCAACGGTGGAGAAAGTTGAAACTCTGATATGGCAGACCAGTTACCAGCGACAGAATAGACTCGCGCGTCGAAAGCATGACGGAGAGAGGTGTAAGAGCATATGCGATGACACCAACACGGTCTGACCACGGTCCGAGACTGCTACGTGTGTTGTAGACGCCGGGCATCTTCTTGACAGGCGTAATCCATTTCTTGTAAACGATGCCAATGAACGAGAAAAGAGTCAGGTAACCAGTCAAGACTACCAGAGTGAGGACCTGTGTGCGTGTCACACGTCCAAAGATCGGTCGGGCTGCGTCGGGCAGGAGATATTGTCGTGCGTATGATGGAATCGCTCGTTGGAGTCGCTCGAATGCGCTGCGTCTTTGTGGTATCCCTTCTCCTGCTTCTGCTGGTAATTGCACGCCTGATGGCTGCGAGCGCGCGAAATGTCGGCCGACGCCCCACACCAAGAGGATCGCGCCAATGGTCGCCCATATGATTCCGGTGTAATACATGCCAATGTCATGGCTGCGATAGACAACGTCGAGGTATTCGCAAGAACCAGGGTCGCTGGTGCAAGGTACAAGGCGATCTGCGTAACCCCAATGCGGCTCGACAGCGCTCGCCTCAGAGTAATTCTGGATGTGGACACGCGGGACGAGCATTTTGGAGTCCATGGCCGATAAGTCGCTGGTTAGCAGACAAAACGACTGGGCAAAAGATTTAATGGACGATGCGTGCTACATGTCTCGAATCGGTGCGCGGACCGCATATCTATATGAACTACCGCAGGCGAACTGTAACACACCGGAAACATGGTGAGCACGTTTCGTAAAAAGATGGGCCAAGGATTCGAGAAGTGGGCTGCGAAGCTTAGGCGGGTCTTTAAGCGGCTCCCGCACTCTTGGATCGATTGAAGAGGCTAGTGCGAGAGTGTTTGAGCAAGTTCCCCCATAATTTCCGGCGAGTTTGCCGGCATGCCTGCGCGGGCCAGACTGCAGTGAGACGGTAACTCGATCCTACATATCTATGTCGCGGTATCTATAGCCGCAGGGTCCAGTTTGACGGTTGTTATATCATTTTTTGACATACCCTCTTCCACGGTTCAGTTCCTGACAGACGTCGCTCCAAACTTTACGAACCAACCTCGGAACACGAACAACGCCGCCCATCATGCACGGAATGTCAGGAATGTCCGGAATGTCCTCGAGTAACAGCACCTGCGTCACAGAGGTCTGCAATTCACATCGCCGCGATATAACATCATCACTGACGTTTCTTAGATGCTATGGAACTGGCGTGTAGTAGACGCATGCTTCCTTTCCGAATCATGGCACGTGACGAACAACGCCATGATGGCCGCAAGCTGCATCGGCGCTGCTCTCCTAGTCGTTACTCTTGAATTCCTGCGACGAGTCAGCACCGAATACGATGCCTTTCTCCTTCGCCAATTCCAACGACAACTCAACGCACAGCAAGCTGCGCTCGCCGCTGCCACGCCCGCCAACTGCTGCGACGGCCCCACCTCGACTCTCGGAACACAACACGCCACCTTCCGTGCCTCGGCACTACAACAACTTGTTCGCGCCTCGTTACATGGCTTGATTCTCGGTCTCGCGTACATCATCATGTTGTTGGTTATGCACTTCAACGGATACATCTTCATCTCGATCATACTAGGAGCTGTTTTGGGCAAGTTCTTGTGCGACTGGATGGTGGTTAGGATACCATACGGCCAGGTCAGCGAGAAAGATGACAGACGTTCTTCGATCGAGGCGGCAGGGCCGACCGGTTGTTGTGCGTAGATGGTGCTGGATGGAACGACTGCGCTGGATTTTGAACGATTAGATACCCTATTATGACTGCGATATTGCGAATGAATTTAGTATTAACCTTGTACTGTGGCATCTGACTAAGAAGGCGATATTTCCATTTTACAAATGATGGCAACACCAGAAACCTTGAATTGCAAAATGTTGTGACAAGCCAGCATGTGCTTGTACGCAACAGCAAGCAGATAACTATTCCTGCGGGAAGAACATAGATCGCTCTTGATGGTATGCCAACAGCCAGGTAACAGCACCGCTACAATGTCAACTCGACCAATCGGAGACGCTCCGTATAAGTAACTCACATGCAGAGTAACTCCGTGGGAAGTGACATCCATGTCTCATGACAACGATGGTGTTACCAACCAATGCCAACATGTTGACGGCATATTGACCCCACGTCATTCTCGGTCCTATTGTCACAAAAGCAATATCTTGCACCTTCATATTTCTACCGGTGGTCTTGTTTTCCAAGCGCTTTGCGCGCGCATAAAGTAAACGTGACCCCGTATATTGCGAGAGTGGGGTTTAGCGGCCCAACCTCTCTCCACAGTGATACCGTTGAGCGTTCTTTTGCGCAAGTTATGGCTACAAGCCAAGCATGGCCATGGAGTCTGGACCAGAAGTCCTGTGTGAAAGAACCACACATGGGGCGAAGAGTGACTAGTGGTCATTTTACAGCTAGGATCCGTCCTTGGTGCAGAGCATTTGCGCAGATTGTGGCTACAAGCTAAGAAGAACCTTGGAAGCCGCGAACTGGAGTCGATAACGGTGGCAAACATTGAGTTATGAGGCGCCCTTCTTCCCGCTACGATACGTTCTCTCATGATGCCAGTGGGCGAGTAATGTTGGAGAGCAATGTCAGCATGAGTTGGTCATGTTGCGCATTACAGTAACGGGCTTATGTTTCTTCAGGTGACCTCAGAACCCTTCTCGCTACGCTCTACCGTGGTATGTATCTGTGGCTGAACAGAATGCTATACGTTGTCATCCGTTGGGATCTGGAGATGTACTGATGCTTTCACTTCACCCGAGCAGACAATCAATCCGCTGTATCTCCGTGACACCGTTTTCGAAGCTTCCTTACATTGCTTCATCCGTCGTGTACGTGTTATAGACGGCCATCAACACGATAGTCTTTACTAACCAGAACGCACTGAATTCGACATCTCCGGAAGGATGAGCACCATCGCAGTGCTCTTGGATGTTACCTCGATATTTCTATAGATGGCTCGACAGACAAACGAATATGCAGGTTAAGGCGTAAAGCGCTCTTAACATCTGAGATTAGTGTGCGAAACTGGTGATCGATGAGTCTTGTACTTGTCGAGGAGGTGAGCTCCAGACTTTCGCTCACCTTACGATGTTGCCTTGTCAACACTTACCAGCTGCCTACTACCCTAACTCTCTTTCCTCGTATCCCCAATCTCTACCAACTTCGTACATTCCAAGATGGGTATGGCGACTGGGTTTAAGAGTCCCGCTGCGCTAGAAGAATGCGCTCATGGTGAGAAGCTGGTTGGAAGGTAAGAGCTGTCGCAGAAGATATCAAAAGGCTATCACTAATTGCACCTATTTACAGTCCGGCGGATAGAGGAGTCTGTATCATCAGAATCGGGCATTCAGACGACCCTACCCACAAGAAAGAGTCACTCCGGTCAGTCCACATAGCGCTGATGGAAAGTGAGTGCGATGAATTCAAGTGGCAAAATTCTCGCACATACGATCTTGGGCCTGAACATCCCCTCGAGATCTTCGACTTGCTCATTCAGTGGTTGTATACTCGAAAATACCAGGAAAAGGAAGGTCTCACGTGGTCGTTCGACAGGAGCCTGACTTTGCTATCCGCTCCTCTGGTGATCGACCTTCCGCCTGAACTTCCAGTAGACTGGCCCATCAAGGCAGCCGTTGCCAGCTGGGAACTTGGCGCCACCCTACGTGCGAAGAACTTCCAGAACTATGCCATCAAGCGTCTCTTTAAAGCTTTCTCTAGACCTCTCTCGCAACCGCTGACGCCAGCACTGCTAGCCTATATCTTCCAGCTCCACAAGGAGAGCTTTGCGGAAGGCTCATCGCAGCTGCAACAACTTCTCCAGGATGTTTTCGTTCGCAACTGGGGGGATGCCACCATCATCGACCACACGGATCGAGAACGATGGTCATTCTTCCTCGGCTTGTGCCCTAGCTTTCGCGAGGACTTCGTCTCCGCAACGAAGCACTCGCCGGAGAAGAGGCAGAGGGAGAAGCTGGACTTTGCGAAGTATCTTATTCACTAGGATACCAGAGAAGGAGACGGAGAGGTGGATTGAGAAAGGTCAAGTGAGCGTATGGGGCTCATAGGCAGATTTGAGACGCTAGACAGGAGCTGTCTCTACAAGCCAAGCACATTGCTGAATGTAAACTATCAAGGAGATCTCAAGAACGACAAGTGAGGTATGAAGCGCAAACCGGCTCTCCAGTTTGCAAACTTGCCTAAGCGGTTTCTTGGAAGCTCCACAGTTCCACCTGATCGTCAAGACTCACCCACTCAAGAAGCTTACACCTCATACTGCATGGCGCTTGACATCAGCGGTGATCCCAAGGTGTACGCCTTGGTACTTGCGGCCCGATACATAACGTTGGTGTACTCTGGAGTACAGATGTCGTGGTAATTGCATGCGGAAGCTACACGATGCAGGGGAAGCAACAAATGAACTGCCAGAGGAACACAAGAAGCACACACTACTCTTAGCACTGTGTACACGTCAATGCAGACGTACGCATTCAATTACAGGTGACAAGAAAGCTACGCGCGCATGTCTGGATCAGTCCGACGGACCGCCACTGGCATGACTCATGTAGGATGGGGTTGCACTGTACCTGGACATCGACTTGCGGTACATTCATCCTCTTGTGCTTCGCGGTACCGCGCGGCGACGCATCACATCTAATTCAGTCCCGAGGGCGATGGATGCGTGGGTCCAAAGAGGCCTTTTCATATTGTCGGGACCCAAGGAAGAAGTATCAGCCGCCGTTAGCAGTCTCGGACGAGCAACCCCGAATCACAACCCCACTTGTGCCAAGATGCCAGACCCTTGAATCCGTTCATCGCAGCAGCAGTGTCGATTAGATGCGATTGGATGCAGATGAAGGTAGGAACAAAATGCCTGCAAAGCCCAGCTTCTCGAAGACATTTTATCCCCTTTGTACCTTTTCTTCCGCTCCTTCAACCCACTTCGCTGTTTCTGTATCTGTCGTCCCGCCACCACGGTACGAGTATGGAGCAAATTCTGCAGAAACCCCGAAGAGCTCCACCAAGTATTCGGCGGCTATCGAGTGTTGGGAGCACCATCGGCAGTTCCGTGGTCGCAAGCTAACAGGCCATTATTGCCCTCGGTACCCCCGCCTTACGAAGGCATGACGGAGCAGAGCGTGATGGTGCGAGTAGGCGTCGTGGCTTGCGGGTTTTGATCAGATAATGATTAGATCGAAAATTTTCATCTGATAACCCACGCGTCACGCCACCGCAGACTGTCATTGGCTCTAGATGGCCGCTGATGCCGGCTGATTATCGAGATAAGATTTGGAGGCCGTCTGGATCATGCTTGAAAATGCTTAATCCCGGGGGTTTAACTGCATCTGGAAAAGAACAAGCTTTGGTGCATGGTACTAGCCGGGCAGGTGCACCGTGATATTCACCACCATTTCCGTTTTGACGGTCCACACGAACAATTTACCCACCCAGCTGCGAGGGAGCCGACAACCGGGTGCGTCTTGACAATGCCCTGCAGTGGAGCCGCGTGGATCGGCGTTTTCTGTATATGAACCTGTACCTCGTGCGGCATCTTGTCTTATCAATCTCTTCATCTCCAACCATCACAACCCTCGCTTTTGGTGTGCAACAACGCCTACGATTGCCAAGATGGGTTTCAACTTCAAGGGATTGACCAGCAGTGCATTGGTCTCTGGCAGCGCTGCTTCTGCCAATGCTGACAACAAAGACATTGCCGACGTGCCCGCTTCCTACCAAGGTCACACCAGCATGGACGTTGCTCGCCCCGATGAGAAGGTCGGCAGCCCGAGGGAGTCTGCGTTGAGCAGAGAGTCCGATGAAGAGCTGAACAAGGTTGATACCACTGCTGAGATTGGTGTGCAACAAGTTCAGGCGGCTTCAATGATCTGGAAGAAGCGTGACTTGATTCTAGCGTACATTGCGTAAGTGGACGATCTCTCGATACTCAAGATAGGACTAACAATCTCCAGGATGTGGTTCATTCAGTTCTTCACTGCCTACGCATCCAGCACTTCGAGCACCCTCTCTCCCTACGTCACCAGCGACTTCCAGCAACACTCTCTGACCGCTTTGACTACCGTCATCTCCTCCATTGTTGGTGGTATCTGGAAGCTCCCGTATGCCAAGATCCTTAACATCTGGGGCCGACCTTTCGGTCTCGCTCTGGGTGTAGCCATCTACGTCGTCGGTCTCATCCTGATGGCGAGCTGTAACAACGTCAAGGCCTACTGTGCGGCACAGACCTTCTTCTACGTTGGTTCCAACAGCATCGACTTCTTCATCACCGTCTTCATCGCCGATACTTCCAAGTTGAAGAACCGAGCCCTGTTCATCTCCTATGCGTCCTCTCCGTGGCTCATTACCACCTGGATCTACGGATACGGCATCAAGGGCATTACGGCTAATGGCGGCATCGGCTGGCGATGGGCTTTTGGTATCTTTGCCATCATCGCCCCCATCGTCACCTCGCCTCTTATCATTCTGTTTGTTGTCTACGAAGGCAAGGCGCGCAAGCAGGGTCTCATCGCACCACGCCCCAGCCGCGGTAACTTTATCCAAACCCTTACCTACTACCTTCGCGAATTCGATGCCGTCGGTCTTCTGCTCTTGGCCGCTGGACTCTCGCTCTTCCTCCTAGCCTTCAACATCTACTCATACCAGGCCGAGCAGTGGAAGTCGCCTCTCATCATCTGCTTCATCGTATTCGGCGCACTCCTAGTTGTTGCATTCGGTCTGTGGGAGAAGTGGGGTGCCCCGGTCACCTTCATTCCATGGCCACTACTAAAGAACCGAACCGTCATCTTTACGTACACCATGGCTGGTTCGTTGTACGTTGGCTGGTACTGCTGGGACTCATACTTCTACTCTCTTCTCGTCGTCTTGTTCGATCAGAGTGAGGTACACGCCACATGGATCGCCAACATCTACACCATGGGCAGCTGCTTCATTTGCATCATCTACGGAATCGTGCTACGTTACTACGGAAAGCTCAAGGTCTTTTCGTTCTTCTTCGGTGTACCTCTTACCATGCTCGGCGTTGGTCTCATGATCAAGTTCCGTCAACCCGACCAGAATATTGGCTACATTGTCATGTGCATGATCTTCATCGCTTTTGGCGGTGGTGTCCTGGTTACCTCCGAGCAAACCACTCTCATGGCCGTATCCAAGCAGCAAGACTTCCCTGCTCTCCTCGCCGTGGAATCTATGATCATTTCCATCGGAAGCGCTATCGGCTCTACCGTTGCAGGTGCCATCTGGACCGGTGTCTTCCCAGCTCGCCTTGCAGCTAACCTGCCCGCGAGCGCCTTGCCAGACCTTGCCAGTATCTACGGCAGCTTCAAGGTTCAGGACAGCTACCCTGTTGGAAGCCCGACTCGTGATGCCATCAACCTCAGCTACGGTCAGACACAAAAGTACATGCTTATCGCCGCTGTGTGCGTCTACTGCATCACTCTTTTCAGCACTGCCTGCTGGCAGAATGTCGATGTCAGGACCATGAAGCAGAGGACCATTGGTCTTTTGTAGTTTTTGTTTGTGTTTCACACGAGTTACATGCATTGCATTGGCGGCGCTTTGTTATATTGCTATTTCTTGATCCTCTCGGTCAAAAGCCTATCACGAGCAGGTAACCTTTGTATATAATGACGATGACGGCCTGATAACCATGAGAAATCAATGTTCAATGTTCAATGTTCAGTTTTCAAATTTACATGTCTATCTTGTGATGAATTCAATACGCGATGTATATCAATGCTTCGTTGTATGCTCCCTACTCCTTGCTTGGGGTATCCAAAATGCTAGGCAACGAGGCTGTATGGTACAAGCACTCGTGAAGAAGAGTATTGCAATGGAATAATCATATCTACAAGAACACAGCTACGGTCAAAGCCAGCGCAGTCAGGTACCCGAGAGTAGCAGTCAGCGAACTAGCAGCACCTGTAGCGGTAGTGGTTGCTTGTGCGCTCTTCTCGTTTCCGTCAGTTGTCGTTGCAATAGGCGAGGGGGTGGCGGATCCGGATGGCGTGGCTTGGGGTCTCGCCGCCACACTTGTCGAGGAAGAAGAAGCGCTGATTACGGGCTTGCTGGGTTTCGCACTCACATCACCGCTTGCCTTGGCCATGCCAACTACCCACTTGATCACTTCCGGGTTGTGTTGGACGAAATAGTTCAGGTGCTCGTTTACATCCTGGGGCTCGGAACCGACGGCGCAGATTGGGTCGCCGTAGTGGCAGTAGTCCAGGAAGACGTCGGAGTATTGCTGAAGGCCTTCAAGGTGTTCGGGGCTGCGCGCGCTGGTGCCGTCGTAGTCTACGCCGCGACCGACAGTGAAATTCTGGTCTTTGGAACGAACAACAGCGCCAAAGGTTACGGCTGCGACGACTGTAGTTGGAGGGTTAGTAAACCGGTGTAGAGCGTGGCTTGTTATTGACAAGGATACGTACCATTAGAGCCGGGAGCCGACGTAGCGTCTAGAGCCGGGTTCATGTCTTGCTCACATGCGAAGACAGAACCTCCTCCTCCACCAAGCATGTCCTGTGCCACAGATCCTCCCTGCGAGTAACCCAACACAATCAACTTGCTATCAGGGCATTTTTCGCTGTACGCCTTCATCTGCGCCTGTCCGCTCTTCGCACCCTTGCCCGCAGAATCACACCAAACGCCTTGTCCCCACGCTGTGCTCTTCGCTGGGTACTCGACATCCTCGTAACCACACTCTTCTGATCCTCCAATTGCTGCGCAAATCTCCGAGGTGAGGTTGCCTAGACGGCCCGGGTAGGGCTCATCGGAGCCACGGGAGATGAAGACGTGGAAAGGCTTGCAGTCGTCCGAGTGGTATGCGAGAATTTCCGTGGAGTTGCAGTATATGCCTGGCGAGGGTGCGTCGCAGCGTTCTTGAGCGAGCACAAGGCTGGCACCCAGTGTAGTGAAGAGGAGGGGGATTTGCGAGACCCTCATATTAGCGTAATTATAAAGTTTGGGTATAACGAGTGACTAATGTAAGTTGCCCTGCGTGAAAAGAAAGGTAGTAGGCGTCTGGTACCAGAACGCGCAATTAGTAGTAAGTAGGAACCTCAGAGCCGCAGCAGAAGAGACGCAGGGCACAAAGAGATATACAAGATAACGAAAGGTCAGCCCTGGAAAACGCTGACTGCCACCAGGATCACGAAGCTCATAGGCGATCGACCCCCATGATGTAAAAGCACGGCCCCCACAGACATCATGCATGCGCCGCAAGCTTGATTTCGCATCCTTTGAATGGGGGTGATTCGATATAGAGGGCAGCGTTTCCAGTTTCGACGAGAAAGGTCGATTCCGCCCCGTCGGCTAGCCTAAGCCGGTAAGACCAACGGCGCCAACGCGGATTCCGGCACTGAGCCAAGCCGCCTGTGCCACAGAAAGCCACAGGAAGCGGCCTGTCTGCAGGAACAAATCTCGACTCATTCCTTGGGGCTTGCGCGTTCCCGTCATCGCTGCGGCGTTGGCGTCGAAAAAGGGGGCGGCTTCAGGCATCGTTCTGGAGGCTTTGTGCCTTGATTACTATACCGCCGATGATGCCGCAGTGCAAGCAGGGCTGCCATAGCTAACACGCGACATCTTTCCTATCTATTCTGAACGCCACACCTGTTGTGTGGCACCGAGTTTACGAGGGAAGCTTGACTGGAACGTGCGATCGATCCGTACCGCAACACGAACGACGCAAATGCTGGGCGCCTTACGATGCCCACGGAGTAAATTTGTTTGGATGTTCGAGACCTGTGGTGCCTGAGTCGACGTTGTTCTGGCTGGCCCATGCCCACTTTTTTTCTTCTGGAGACTCCACATGCATCCCTCTAACAACCTTCCGTTTTCCGACGCAGCATCTTCACCCCATACATTGGCGTGTTGATTTCAAGAGCCCCTGGATGTGTCCAAGTGCTCGAGTGCCGACGGTTCCGTATTTGCCAGACTTGTTGGCGGAGACGCGCGTATGATGAGCGAGACTGCCACCTACCTCTGGCTCTTCATTTCTCCCTTGCGTTGCCATTTTACTGACATCGAACGTGCATTCCAGACGCATACGTCCTCACAGATAGTTAGGAGAATATATGAGGAAATTAGGCGAGACTGGTGGTGCCCAAGGCAGGAACGTGGCGGATCCCGATGGCGATACCCGCCTACCCGGCTTGACTGAGGCAGCAAGTGCGTCCCCTGACATCCCCGTATTTCAACTTCTGCTCTGTCAATCTGCTCCATGCCGTCTCTTCCCATCTTCCCCGCGTCTTGCTGTGGCATCCGAAATGCTCTCGTCACTAACATCACTGGTGTGTGAATCTGTGACACAGCATATCTTCTCTTTCACCATCTCCTCTTTACGTAAGATCTCACAGTTTCATCTTCACTTTCACCTCGTTTCGATTAATGTCACGCATTTCCTCATGTAAATTCAGTCATTTCGCGGTGCTCAGTCTAATCACCCAGAGTGTGTTGCACTGTGCATACAGCTAACGTCAGACGAACATGGTGCGAAGGGCTGTCGAGGAGACTACCATCCATCATTGACTATACAGAGCATTGAGCATGCTGTATATAGGTATAGTATACATACAGCTCTTTCGAGAAAACGTGACGATAGTGAGTCACTGTACTGGGTAGGAGGTTATTCTTTATTGGAAAGTCTGGGACAAAGCGTTAATTCCACCATAGTGAAAGATCGCGCAAGCACGACGATACATAGTCAGGAGACCCATCTCCCAGCCTTCTTGGGCTTCTGCCTCGTCTTATGACCCACCTGTTCGCGCACACGGGCTTTTCCGCTGCTGCTTCTGGCGTTTCACTGCACTATATACCAAAATTTCGTCATATTCTTCCCCATTCGCTAATATTCGCTTTCATTGACGACTCCAAGATCCCGACCATTACGTTCTGCCAAGTGCTGCCTTCCTTCTCTCTTCTGTTATAACCCAATCCTTCCCACACTTCTAACCAAATCTCTTCCACGCGAACTTCCTCAACTGCAATCAACTCGCAATCCTGATTCACCGGCTCACGATCCAGATTGATTAACAGTTACACTACGACTTTTCAGTCTTCAAGTCGTTCTCAAGACCAATATTTGCCTACACTTTATTCAAACTAACCACACCCACTGACAAGTCAAAATCGCATCATGGCGCCCATCCGCGAGACTTTTCGCAACACGGCGAACCGTGTAGTGGATGTACTGAAGCAGAAGGCTTACGTCCATTATCAACACGGATGCCTGAAGCTCGAGACTGATGCTCGCGTCCTCAAGGTTTGTCTTTCCCTCCAGCTATCACTCAGACAGCATCTAACCGTTCGCAAAGAAATCCATTGAGAGCACTGCCCCTTATCTGGTTCTGACTGGCCTGAGCAACGTCTGTGCTAGCTCCAGTCGTACTCCACTACCACCGCCAAGCAAGGTTCGTGACTTGACTCTCACGAATGGACGTACAGCGACTAACCCCTAGCAGAAGCAGCAGACTTCTCGCACCTCAACCACAGGACGTATCGAGAAGCCCAAGCGTCATGGCTCTCCCGCAGAGCGAGATTTCCGGTGGTATGATATGAAGATGAAGAGGGAGGCTTCCGAGATGGCGCGCGAGAAAGAGATCCGCCTCCGAGAGGAGCAGTTGAAGATGGCGGAAGAGAAGAAACGACAGAAAGAGCTTCGCGCTTCATCTGATCAGTGGGCGGTGGATCGTCATATGAGTATCAAGGCATCCCGCTCCCAGTTGACGCCGCCACCACCGCCGCCATATGTGCCCGAAAAGTCACCCTACAGCGACGAATTCTACGCGAATCAGACCCCTGAGGAGCGTCGCAAGTTCATCCACGAGAGATTGACCAATATCCTTGGCGAGGAGAAGATGAAGGCTCCGATCCTTCCTTCTGGTCACAACCCTATAGAACCCGTCATTGCTGAGCATAACAAGCGTGTAGCCACTGAAAGTATCATCGATGCGTTCGAGTCTCGACGTGCTGAGATTCAACGCCGCGTTGATGAGCAGATGTGGATGGCTCATCAAGCACACAAGGCTTATGTGAGGACAGAGGTTCTCTGGAATCACTACCACAACATCTACCAGGGGCGCATTAACAGACTTGCCATGTACACTGGCGAGATGGGCGACAACATCGATCTCTTAGACAACGCCATCGCAAACAACGATGTGTGGGAGGTGGCCAACACCATTCAATTCTTGACCCAGCAGATCTTTGATCCCGTCCTCGGCCTGCTACAAGAGTGCGACAACGAGATTCCACTGGCTGTAGACGATGCCCAGAAGCTCAAGGCTATTTGGCCTCTGGCGCGTCTCGAGGAGGTCTACGGGTATCTGGTGAGCAAGGCTGATGGTCTCGAGCCCCAGGTTGTCTTCATGGCTCAGCTTATTGAGGCCATCGCCCATCGGATCAAGAATCCGACACCGCTTGTGAACCCTCTTGAGCAAGAGCAGCAACCTACCAACAACTTTTGCGCCAATCACAGCTATACGAACACCAATACAGCGGCAAGCTCTAACCCTATTTCTGACAATGGAGCTTCTATATTAGGTGCGGCTCCTGCTGCTCCTGAAGGAGGATTTTCGATCCGTGGCAGAGCGTCTACATCCGGTGTTGATCCGGATGCCTACGTCCCCGGCGCTGCCACTTCCGCACCCGCAGGCTCTGGCATATCTAAGCTGACTGCTGCAACCCTCGCAAAAGCTGCTGACAATCAGCTGGCCTGTTATCCCGCTGGTTCCGAAATCCCGTCCATTACCGTTGAGCCAGTAGACAGTGTCGCGCGGCAAAACGTCATCCATTACATTTCGACCGACAATATGGTCCTCGAAACAGAGATCCAGGACATGTTCCGCAGCAACGAGATCAAGAGCAATCATCGCCGTGCAGTCAAGGAGTGTATTGATGGTCTGTTGAATGCCGCGAACGGTGAAGAGAGTATTCTCGGCTCTATGGATGCCGGACACTACCGCTCACAGATCGAGAAGTGTGTCACAAGGATTGACGCTCTTCCCCTGAAGATTCGTCAGAACAAGGATACTCAAGCTCTCAAGAAGCTTTGTGGCCGTGCGCTGAAGATCTGGGCGATTCATGATTAGAATGAGAGTTTGGACATCTTTTGAGACTGACTCACGTCTCATCATGCATCATAACACACGCAACATGAAGAGACAAGGACAGAACTCCAAGGACGGCGACATATCAGACACGAAAGTCGCTTTTCTCGCGAGCCTACAACACAACACCCCCGCACCACGACACCACGACACCACGACACTCACTGTAAACGGAGGCCATCTTTGACGTGGACTCAAGCTTCCTTCACAAATTCACGCCGTTACGACACCATGGCTCACGATACTACGACCACGACCACCTCTTCCTTTCCATCACACAGGAGAAATACGATCAATCTTACGGTGTTTTCAGCGAGCAAGCGAGCGAGTTTTGCCGTTTTTGTCATTTCGTGGTTTTACTTGTTGAGCACAAATGCTCGACCCTGCTCTCTCATCACGAGATATCAAAGTTTCTCGTGATGCGTTTGCAGTACGTACTACCAGCTAGCGAGTCCTTCTCTTTGTTGATTCCAATGATACCCTTTCGTCGAGCACATTTGCTCGGCTTTGTATAATGTCCTCTTCAGCGTTGATGATTTCCGCTAATGTCTATCGTCATCCAATAGTCAAGACTCCTACTACATACGACAAGGATGTATGTTTCTAGAGTCAAACCTTTCATAGTAATGAAAACTTCATAATGGATGAACGAATCTTTGTGTGCTTGAGAAAAAACGCCGCGTAGATGAAGGTCTTACGGTGGTGGCTGTATCACATGTCAGAGGTTTGCGATACCCTGCGATACTCTGCAATATAACTCACTCCGACCTCTGCATCGCACGAATTTAATCTTCTGTAATGATCATTCAGTTTCATATTAGCTACACGATATTTTGATGCGTACAAGAAGATATGAATGTGATGAGATCAAGGAGAAACAGTGAAATTGGTGGCTGCATGGGAACATGCTGAAAACGCGCTAGTGGCCCCGGATCCCGGTCGCGTTCCGAAGTAGCTTGGGGGAGCGCCATCCTTCTTCCAACAACTCCGTCGCGCCATGAACAGCCATCCTTCGCCCATAGAGCATATGGACGTCGAAAGGAGGTCGTCGTCGCCCAAGCGCAAGAAGGTCCGCCAAAAGTACGCGCCCAAGGCATGTAAGTCGCGCCTTCCGCTCTTGCAACTTCCGCTCGGCATCTCTGGAGCTTCCTATGCAGCATTCCGATGGTTCCGTAGTGGTTCGACGCAGCTTCGCGCGACAAGACAACGGTGACATGCCATCAGCCGGCTGACAGACGGGTCTAGGTGTATCATGCAGGCGGTCGAAGCTCAAGGTACGTTGTCTCGGTATACTGCCCGACTCGTTTTCCAATGTGTCGCTCCTTCCTTCTCTGTGCGACAGCGGTCCTTCCGCAGCTAAGATAGACGCAATTCACACGGCAACAACACTCGGAGGCATCAGCACTAACTAAAGCAGTGCTCCGGTGAAAATCCATGCCAACGATGCATGGACAACGGCAAGCGATGTTTCTTCTCTGAAGACCAGACAGCGGCCGAAGCCCTGCAAAACCTCAGTCGACCGACGCCCGTCCTTCAGTCGCAAGCCTCCAACACCAGCGGCAACGGCAACAGCATACCACGAAGAACTCTGATGCCATCCGACAATGGCACGGAGCGGAGGGCGAGCGATGCCAGTACACGCGGCATGAGTATGGAAGCACGCATGGCCCGCATCGAGGCTATGATGGAGGCTCTTATGCGCGACCGAGGCCTGGCCATGACACCAATGGGCAGCATAGAGCGCGAAGACAACGGTAGTGATGGCTTTCGGGGCGACGCCGCCTTGTCTGTCCCGCCGCTGGACCCCATCAACCCAGCCCTCGCCTTCATGGGACAGCCTTCCCTCTTCTCACACGAGCCGTCAGACTCAGGAAACTCGGCTCTGCCAGGCCCTGGCCCTGCATTCAATGGCGAGCCACCGCATCTCATACAAGTGGGCAACAAGAAGTTGCCCTACCCCAGCCCGGCGGATTACCAACAGTACCTAGCCTCATTCTTCACCGACATCCACCTGTCTCATCCGTGCATAGATGAATCCGAGTTCCGCGGTCGCAGCGAACACATGCTAGCGAGCACCACCATACCCCTACAAGACCACCAGTTCCTCGCGCTGAACTACAGCATCTTTGCTTGCTGCGACATACTGCTCAATGTCGCGCCAATCGATACTGGCAAACCGAAAGGCTGGCGATGGCTTGAGCTGGCCGACGACCTCGTCGATAAGAGGTCACTACTGAACGGAAGTGGCGATCTGACACTGATACAATGCGTACTATTTCAGGTAAGTTTGTGGACATCCAAAGCTTGTTACATGAGAGTTGACTGTCGCAGGCTATATACTATTCTTACGCAGATATGCCCGGTCCGGCTTACAACACTATCGGTGCCGCTGCCAGACTCGCGTTCCAGTCGTCTTTGCATCAGCAGTCTACATGGACAAACATCACAACCGCACAAGCATACGAGCGTATCTGCACATTCTGGAACGTATTTGTACAAGACCGCTTCATCTCGTTGACCTTCGGACGCCCGTATACAATCCATGAGACCGACATCCAAGTCGAGGCACCCGCGGATCTGTCCGAAAGGGTGAGTAAAGCTCCTACCTAACCTTGCGGTTATTGTTTCTCACCATCTTTAGGCGATGCTATACAAGGCTGATGAGATCGATCCAAGACGTTTCATTGATCACTATATTCACTACATGATACTCTGGGCACGCTATGCTGACAACAATATTGACGGTCGTAGCCTCGATGGCGCAACGCAGGAGGTCATTGACAGGCAGATCTCATACTTCCTCGAGCAGGATTTGCAAACACTAGAAATTCCTCATGCCCAGCCAGTCGGTGCGACCGTTCCGCCTCTAAAAGTTTTCATTACCCAGAAGAAGACCGACTTCGTGCTCTGGGGCTTACGCTCCGTCATAACCTCTCTCCAATACGACGACAATCATGCTTCTCACTTCAGCAATCTTGCAGTCTTTACTGTCAGCCGAATGGCCACGTTTGCTCAAGACATCCGACAGCCTTTCAGCCTTCGAAACCGCATGGTATCATCTCTCTCGAATGCTCTACTCGTTCTTTGCTCTCTCCTTGTACGAAACGTCGCTGGGAGGAATCAATCCCACGTTGAAGCTTTTCGCGATGCTTTGGCCTTGCTACGCGATCTCGCATATAGTCTGCTATATGCGAAGCGTGTCCTATCTGACTTTGAGAGTCTTGTTGACATTGTCGAGGAAGTCGTTGACGGAAAGGCTGTGCCGGGGAATGTCGCAGAGCTGTTCCCCTATAGATCTGCGAGCCCTCCTTTCCGCCTACCACACGCCCCAGGAACAGCGAGAGGCATCGAGG
Source organism: Alternaria alternata (assembly GCF_001642055.1). Taxonomy (NCBI): domain Eukaryota; kingdom Fungi; phylum Ascomycota; class Dothideomycetes; order Pleosporales; family Pleosporaceae; genus Alternaria; species Alternaria alternata. Next base: position 86,842 of record NW_017306228.1, on the reverse strand, counting down.
GGACTCATGCGGTCGGTAATGGTAATGGTAACAGTAACGGGCCTGGTGAAAATGGGTGTGGCGTTTTGTGGCTCTAACGGTCGGCGTTCTACGTGGTCTGAGGGGCATTTTACTCCTTGTATAACAGCGGTCTTGCATAGATACCCACTGCCTCAACACAGGCTAGGAGATGGCGTTTGGAGTTATTACATCTTCATTTCTTACTTATCTGCTTTCACATGTGACGTGCATTGGACGGTTGCGTTGCTCAGACTACATTCGCTCCTTAGCTTTTTATACAAGAGTTGTTCAATTTCTGGTCAATAACGTCGTGTAGGCACAGCGGAAGCAGACAAAATGGCAGAACCAGAACCAACCCAGGGAGACATGATAGAGTTGGAAAACCTGGAGACCCGCCCAGATATACACATTGCGATGATCAGTATTACTATCACCAACAGTGCAGTTCCGTGTAACACACAGCCTGATCGTATCACAAGAAGCAGGTTTCTGCAACCCAGGCGACCACCTCGACCGAGCCGAAAATATAGTCAATACCCAGACAGTGCGAGAAGCATGCAACTGATCTATACCATCCGCTTGCGATCGAACAACGAAAGGTCACCGAGATGAACAGCGATCTTGAGAAGGGAAGATCAAGACATAATCAAGAGAAAGGCAAAATAAAGGAAAGACCACCGTACTAGATCGTTGTGATAGTATTGATCTGTTCGCTTGGTACATAGATCCAGGCTCGATAGAGCAAGGGCATGTGGCACGACTTTGAGGAGCGTATGAAGCACATGAAGCACATGTAGGAGCAGAACCTTCGGTAGATTGTCAATGAACACCAAGAGTACGATTAGGGTAGAAAACGCTATCAGGGGAGCCTACTTTCTTGGCTTCCAGGCCTAGCCGGTTCTGACTGTCTGCAGGCATGCGCATTTCCTAGTCTTGGTCCATATGGTAGAAGTTCGTCGTCTCCTGGTCCCCTTTTGCCTACAATCTGTTCACTAGCTGAAGACGGGATCTTCTTTTGACCCACTGTTCTCAACGGCCAGCTAAAATGCCCTTGTACCAACAGAATGAGGAGTTGAGAACAAAGCAAGCTAATGCAGTAAGTAAAGTGCTGGAAGGATACACGACAATAGAGGCGTTCAAGATAGCTGCAAGTGAGCAAGCTTGGAGACAATAGCTCTCATTGTTTGAATGATAACTGCGTGGGGAGGAAGTCAGAAGAAGACAATGTCTTGTGTGCGATGAGCGTACAATTGGATCTTCTTTTAGGGGAATGCAGTTCGACCCCCACGTTGGGCTTTCCTTTTGCTCTCGTTCGTGCTGTCCAGCAATAGCTTTATCTTTTTACAATTTACAGCCGCCAGCTACTAGACTAAGCGTCTCTAGGCTCATCGTGCTTTTTGTACAACTAGGGATGGCGCAAGGAAGGTAGAGCTCAATATCACAACCTACAAAGTTGCCCGTGCGAGAGCAGTGAAAGTCTTCCCTGCTGGTAAAAGTATGTCTAACAAGACTTGATGCTTGATTTTCCTGCGCTGAAGGGACTAGGTTCTTCACACAGTAAAGAAACACAGTTTACATTGATTCAGTGACAAGGAGATTATCTCTTCTCATCGTCATGGTAGTCTTCATAAATATGCAACCAGATACACGTTAAAAGTGCTTCTGCCAATGTAGTCTAAGAGAATAAAGGGAACTCATCGATGTCTTATAACAGCACAAAACTAAATGCAATTGACGGCGAAAGGCAGATATACTGCTCCGGAGGATTAAAAAAAGTTCAACTGTCGAAAAGCTTCATGAAGCCACCCAAAACAATGGCTATTCTCATGTCCAGGAGAACTAGAGTTCTCAAGCTGGGCCTGAATACCTCAGAGAGAGCATCGTATAACACCGTTCGATGTTGTGGTGGTCGTGATGGAAGATAGCCGGCCCAGATGTGGGGGCAAAAAATATCCTTCACCGCCACCACCATCAACACCCCCTTTCCAGGACAGTACCAAACGGGAGCAAAAGGAGAGCCCGACGTGGGGGTCGAACCCACAACCTTGAGATAACCAATCGAGTCTGATTAGGACGTGAAAGCTAAGAGTCTCACGCTCTACCGATTGAGCTAGCCGGGCAGATGCTGTTTTGATGTGTATTTCAGAATTTAGATATTTAATAAAGACAAAAATTCTCAGATTCAATACATCATGCTGATGAGAATGAGACCATCGTTCGTCTCTATGTTCAAGACTCGAAAAATTTGGAAGGTCTAACGAAGTATTTTTCGCTAACATGAAAATTTCACTCCACCAATGATATTCTCCTTTAGCAACGACTATGTCCCTACGCGAACCACAATACCCATGCACATGGCAATTCTCCAGACAACCAATACGTGCGTATGTAATTCGAATTAGGTTGTACCTAGAAGCCCATGCACATGTGTTCTGCCCGAAAAAGTACCTAGTTCCAGGCACAGTACACCTAAGCCCTAACGCATCCTGCCTTCACTAACACCACGCATTGGCATGCACGTCCACTCTTCCCCTGTATGTAAAGAAAAATATCCACGTCGTAACAATACCTCAACATTTCAAGAATCAGCACTATCCCCAAAGGCAGCCCTGCCACCGATGCGATCTGATTCTATTCAAGACAGCAGCGAGGCCAACAAGGGGACCCACAACGGAGCCCATGCGCGTACCCGCAGAGCCTCAACACCTCCTCCGACCCCCGATCGCAGCCGCCCGGATATTGTGTCACATCGTCTCACATGCGGCAGAGGCCATACGCCGTGAGTGTTCGATAGCGTCGCCGAAGTTTGAAGATTTGAAGAAACCTAGCTAGAGCTTGTCATGTCCACAGTCCAGCCAGCCAGCCAGCCAGCCACGCCCGAATAGAACGACGGTTCGTCATGAGCAAGTATCTGTATTAGGTTGCCACTTTTGCGATTCCCGGCCGGTGGACCTAGCACGTAGAGGTGTACAGAATAGTTCTTCTTCTCGAAGCAGCGCTAATGTAAGGTCTAGAAGGCGAATAGCGCACGCGATCATTCTCGGAAGGTTTTGCATTGGTTGCCTAATCTGTAGAATTGTATAGCTGCCGTTTTTTCGATACGCCGAACTGGATGTCTGAGCGCAGTCTTACATCGGAGGTTGGTAACATCGGTGATTGCGCTGACACGAGGAGGGGGCTACAGAATTATCCCTCCTAGAGAAGCGAGCCTCCGAAGTCTCGACTATCGACTGTTCCGGCCGCAAACTTGGCCGGAAATAGTAGTACACTAGCAGTCGGCGCATGGAGAGGAGAAGGAAGGAGGCTAACCACTTCTGACACCGGTGTAACGATACCAAACCACCGCTTGCGTGGCGGTGAAAGAGCTGTGGCTCAGATACTGGAGAGAGCCGGGCATTCGCCGTGGTGGGTCGCTTCAGCTTGACATGGACACCTGGAGATAAACACCCACATACACATAACCGAGGAAGTCTGGAGCAGGAACTTGCGGGAACTACTTCGTTTTACAGTGGACCTTTTCATCGGGTGTCTACGGGTTAGAGATTTCGAGGTAAAGAAAAGCACCCTTCTCGTCCGCGCATCTGTGTATGCTCAGGCATGTGACAACGTCGCAGCGGGAACTATGGATTGTAGATTTACGCCCAAGTGGAGATTTAATCCTTGCCGAGCGTGGGAGAAACCGAGATTTCGCATGCAGCTATGTCTCGGTTGGGGAAAGCCATGTCAATGTGACTTGAAAATGAAGGAAAAAAAGAAAAATCCTTTTTAGAAAATGGCGAGACTTCATATCCGATGTAGCAGGCGTTTGGGTAGCAATGCAGGTACGAACCTATCTCGAAACAACACCTTGTCTTCGCTGTGATAGATGTTGCGTGTCGGTGGAGCTCGGCAAGCAGACACATGCGCGCTCGCGCAGCTATGGCACGTGAAACTCGGTTCATGCATGCATTCGCAAGCCAGAATGGATTACCGACAGGATACTGCAGCCTCAACAACTGCTGAATCGATAGGTTCCGTGAGCGGTGTACGGCACGCCCAATGCGATCAAGCATGACGTACTCGTCAACTCAATCAATAGCAATAGGACCCTGCACGAATGCGCGTCAACTCGTAAACAGCCTCGCGAGCGCCGGATACGGACGATGCGCGTCGCCTCCAACAACACTGGCTATCAATAGAGCGCAAACACTTACAAGTGCGGCAAAAGCCCATGTAAAACGTAAGCGCTGTATCATTCTCTGGGGCTTCTAGAAAATCTTCTGCAACGATGGCGAAAAGGCTGATGAGCTCGTGGCCAATCGATCGGGTGGATCTGGTGTTGGCGATAGCGACTCCACACCACCTGCGGGCGCCAGATGCTTTTGTTGAGAGAAACATCGATATTAGCAGCGATGATGGTAAACAACGCCAACCAACATGGCTGTCTGCTTTAGCGCTATCTTGTCAGATTTACAGATGACGCGCACCTAGAATTTCCCTTGATTGCAGACTGCTGTTCCTTCCGAAACTCGTTTATTGTGTTAACAAGTTTGAAAACTCGGAAGCTGACAAAGAATGTATTTTACAACGTCGTTTCGTTCGCCTGGGATCTCTCTGACCCGGATTACCAAATCAAGTAATGACGATGATCGACGGTCTTGGGGCTTGGGTACCTGCATAGATCCAGTATGTACGTCATCGCTCCCCAAAAGCACGAGCAAGTAAACCCCAGGAAAATAGACATATTCTGCGGAGAAAGCCCCATGATGCGTCGCATCTACTCGCGGATTCCATGTAGGTAACAAGTTCAGACCCAGGGGTATCGCAGATCTGAAGCAAGTGAGGCGCATTAATGACAGCATACTTGACTACAGCGAAGAACCATGAAAAGCAACTGATGCGAAAAAGGGGGTCCTCGCGTCGAGGGTGCAGCGAAAGGTCTGGTGTGTACCCTGACACGGTCAAAATGGCAACCTGCGACGTCCGGGGTTGCCAGTCTGGGGAAGTGTAACCACCAGTTCCACAAGTTTCATCAGCACACCTGACGTGCCAAAACCTTCCGCTCCAAACTCTGTATGGTTGCATCAGATTGAGGCCAGTCAGTGCTTAGGCGGCAATTTCCTATTTTGTTTAGCTAACCGCTCGTCGTCGTGTCGTGATTGTCCTTGCGGGGTAAGCGGCGTTTGTGGGGAAGCTAAACAACGTTCCGCTCCAGTTAGTCTGTCGTAGTCATAACAAGAAAGGGGATTGGTGGGTAATAGAATCATCGAGCGGCGCCGTCGCCGACTATTGCTGCTGTTGTGAGATTTCCAGGGTTTCGTCTCGGCGTATCTTCGTTAGTTTGGATTGACACGTGCGGGCCGGCGAGCTGCAAACCAGGAGATCATGAGGCAAGGCAGCGAGGCATGACGCAAATTGGTCCTGAAATGTGCTTCATCGGACTTGTATCAAGCCGAAGACCTGAAATACCCGAATCTTCCCGACACTGCCTACGTCGGTAGTTGTGCTGACTGTTGGTTAGTAGGTCCATCCTTACTCTTTAGCAATAATGAGTCACCAGATTCTTGAAAATAATCGTAAGCCGAAGAGTGGGCAAGAGCGGTACCGCATGCAAGAGTTTGTCAAGGCGCGCACTATACAAGGATGTGTCGCGTGGTGAAAGCTGAAAGCAGCAAGCTCATGCTTGCAATGATGGCGGGGAAGACGCAGCCGCTGCAAGATTGGAGACAGCTGACCACGACAAACTCCCGAACTCTCTGGCAGATTCGAAGCAATTCAGGGACCGTAATGAAACGATGCAAGAAAAGAAATAAAAGGCATGGTATACACAGCGGCGTTATCCTGCTTCCGGGAGCGCCATCCGATGCTACGTAAATCCGGGGTCCGGGGAACGCATCCAAAGTTTGGCTCTAATGGTAGCGTACCAAGGTGTTGACTCGCCTCATGATCGAATCGTAGATATACCGCATAGTACCGGCCCAAGTGGACGCTGTTCCTGAGAAACGGCTTGCATCATGCTTGCCTCAAATCTCAGGATCGTCGTGCAATTGTTTGGTTCGTGATAACCGTTGCGTGGTGATGGCGGGTGATCTTCTTGCTTTTCTTGGTGTTTGGTAATCGTGACTTACCTTTCGGAGCAGACATTCGGGATACTTTCGGCATCATCTTCGCTGGGCAGCATCCAAGTACTTCTCGCCGGGTCTGCGAATGGCGTGATGGCCGTCCGTGTTCATTGAAGGTGCTAGGAGCACCACGTTGTCCATGTGTTCGTATACGAAAAGGCCCCGGTGTGGACGAAACGTGGCCGGGGGTAGTTCCGTTTGTCCAGCGAAATGTCTTTCCCCGCCTCTCTGACCCCAGAGTTGGTTGAGCTTCGATAGCGTATGTCATGAAAATGCCTCGGCTTCCGGTCTCGATAGCCCAAAGGCTAGAGCCCATGCCAGCACGGTAAATGCCGCAAGATTGCCGTTGTTGTTTGTAACATTGAAGAAATCGCGAAGAGACTCATGGGAGCTGGTGAAGAATGACGTACGTCTTTGGATGCCATGGGCATGTGGGTGATTTAGGGCTGCATGCGATCTTGGCGCGTTTGTGATGTGGAGCTCGTGTCCATCTACCGAGACTTCGGAAAAAAGATGGTGCATGCTTGATCGCGATTCAACTCTGGCGTCAAGAGTCACTCGCAATCTACGAGGCTGATCGTGATCGCCCCCGATGAACAAACTAGTTGATCAATGGGTACGAGATCGCGATCTTTCGCAGATGTAGTCTTCTAGATTTTTGTCAATCGATCCTTGTAATTCGCGATGGTATTGACTGAGACATGCCAGCGAAGCTTGGGGTAAACCATGCTAGGCTAGGTCATTATCCCATACTTGTAGGCATTATGGAAGATCTTGCCGAGTGAGAAGCGACTATGGTGAAGGTCAAGAGACGGTATGATGCGCTGGCAAAATCTTGAGGTTTAGCTAAGAATGGCAGGCGTTTAAGCACACTCGAGACACCTGATACATCTGTTACAAGTTAACCTGCAGATGTTTACATTATCCACTTCCACTATTCCGACTTCGTGATATGACGGAGTGAGTGGATATAGGGTAGATGTAGAGTGCCGATGGAGAGAAGCCACCGGATGAAGCACGGCAGTATAGCGCTAATATGATGAACAGGCCAAGGACGCCTGAATAATAGAGACCAAAATTGAGGAGAGGCAACAAAAATGTAAACAAGGAGACAAGAAAGTCTTAGTGTCTTGACTATGGTGTTGCTTACTTCCGCGCGTCCTGCTGCTTTGTGCGCAGTGCCAATGGCCCGTATTCAAAGCCAATAAGCTTTGGTATGACTGTGGTGTTTCGCATATCGGATGCGCCAGCTGAGTATGGTGATAGAAGTATGTGTAATGCGGGAAGTATTGACGGAGCAATGGCGCTGCGTGTGGGACTCTGCATTCAGGCAATGGGATAGGTTTCCGCGGCCACGACTTCAAGCACGACATTCTGACGGCGGTCTCGCCGGCTTGATCTGCGAAGTATGGCGTCCTGCACAGCGGCAATTGATTATCTCTGCTTCACCATATCAAAACAAGCATTCCGGTATCCGTTCGACGCGTAGGCAGACATCAGATCTGCACTCTCAGCAGCATTGGCGAGAAGGAACGTCACCGAAGTGTGACGATAGGTGTTCATGTGACGGGGACCCCCACGGTAGCAGCAAATGAAACTGCGGAGAAAGGAGGCTTGGAGTGATACTGAACCGAAGCCCCCAACGAACGCGATAGTCACAGTCACAGGACGAGGGGGTGTAAGCGCATTACTAGACGTTTGAGCCAGTCGAGCGAGATATTGCCAGGGAGCCATAGCCGTGGCGGAGTTCCTTGTACATGAGGCTGAAGCATCTCCAAGATAACTCGTCAAGGCTGGCTTCAGATGACCACTCGCAGGCGCTAACTTGCCAACGCATCGACCTCCAGACCGACTTGGTCGCGGGGTAGCGCTGCGGGTGCCTGATAGAGCGTCGCCTTCCGCCGTTCCAGGGATGATGTTGTTTTTAGAGCATCCGGATGATCAGAGGACTTTGAAAAACGGTGGTAATAGTGAGCGTCAACAATGCGAGAGGCGACTGGGGCCGCGCTGGGTTGAGCCCGCGCAATCCGGTGTAATGATTCCTGCGCGACGAATGGAGGACGATTGGCGAGACCACTGCCCCATAGTCAACTGGCGAGGCTTGCATGGTGGTTGCTGGTTGAGTGATGCTGATGCAGATGCAAATGAGCAGCGAGGGGCGAGGATGCCTTGAGCAGAACGGTGGGCGGGGAACTGCTGTAACTTCAGCTATCCGCCAGCATGACGTAGTGGCGTCCCATGGTCGTCAGTGTTATCAGTGTCTAAGTAAAGCTTCACTTCTTGAGTCGTAGACTCTAATGCTGAAACATCGAGCGTCGAGACTGCATGGCGTGGTAGAGTGTGTGTGGTGTTGAGTTCGCAGCTCGAGTCATAAGGCTGAGCGGCGTCTGCAGCAGTGCAGCCGTCGAGTCTCGCCAGCAGATCCCACGACGCACGACGCACGACGGAACTTTGGGTGTGCTCGCCACGATGCACGTTGCCCACATCCAGGAGTATATTGTGCAAGGGTCGTCTCTCACGAGGGAGCTCCCTCGGGTACCGCATGCCCTTGGTGATCTCCTTGTGATGAGCAGCGGCACAGCAGCACATGTCAGGCACGCATCATTCAGGACGGTAGACAGGAAGCCGGGCCGAGGGAAGAGGAACGCGGCGCAGGCAATAGCCGCGACATTGTCAATTTGACTTTGGGCTGTGACGAGCGACGAGCAGATCCAGGTTTCGCTGTATCATCAATAAACATGTCGCAGGCTGATCGCCATCGTGACACGGACAACGTGCCCTGTAGGCGCGGCAGATGTTATTATGGTGGTGGTGCGATCCGGCACTGCATGAAGGCCACAGCAAAGCGTGCATAAGCGCCTCCTTTGTAACTAGCTTCGGTGGGATGGTTCAGAAGAGCGGTAAGAACATGCGTCTTGTTGGGACCTTCGAACCCCGGAACAGCTGACAGCTAGAGTCAGTCGATGAGGCCTTGAAACTACCTCGGCCTAGCGCACAATCACAACAAGCAGTTTGTAGAAGTCTCAGATGATGAAGTATCCGCTTTTTATCATTAAGGTATCTAGGCCAACACCTGCTATCTTCCAAGCAAAGGTGATGCCATGGTCCAAACAGCTCCGCGGAGCCGTTCCCATGCCGGGGTATAATGGGTCGGACAAAGAGCCCGATACAAGTACATGTGCAGGTGATAGTACAGACCAAAGTAGGCGTGAGCCGTAACCCATCTTCAAAACAAGAAGCACCCTTTGTCCGGTATGACTGCATGAAAGAAATTCGTAGCCTCATCGGGCCTACTCAATGGCCCTGGTGGTATCAGAAGATTTTGGGAGGAACATAACCCATGAATCGGCTGACCAGTGCATTTGGAGACTGGATGGCCGCTAAAGTGAAGAAAGACAAAACGCCGTTGGTCAAATGCCAAACCATAGATGCCGCTAGAAGTGCAAATGTAAAAAAAAAGGATGTTGTTGTGCTACCAACCGGAGCGGTGGTATTCTTGGGCGTCTCCGCCATCAAAGAATTGGTTGTATGAGCTGTCGGGCTTGTTGTCGTCCCGGAAAGTGGTGGATCTAATTTGAGCTTGTTGCTCGTTGGTGTTTAGACCCTTGACGTCGCCGGTGGTCATGGCCCGACGGAGGGCTGGAAGGTTGACTGCGCTCTGTTGGCGCTTTGCTACCGCGTTAGTGGTGGCATTCTTTTGCTGCCTCTCCCACAGCAGGTTTTGCCTTAGTGATCCAGTGAGCTCACTGGTCAGCATGTTCCTGCGCGTAGTCTTGGGGGACATGGCAGGTGGGTGGACGTTTGAGGTAGTCATGATGATAGGCTTTGGGCGGGAGGCTTGCTCGCGCATCATCAAGCCACTGTCTTCGTGAGGTGAGCTGCCAGCGGAAGGTCCGTTTGGTGTATGGGTGCGTGACCTTCGGATGGCAGGTGATGATCGCGATGCAGCATTTTGCAGAGCTGATGCGCGGTCACCTTGGTGGAGGGCAGTAGTGAGAAGCGAGCGGCGGGAGGTGAGGTTGGCCTGCGAGTCAACACGCGGGAACTGAGGACGGTGCTCAGCAACGCTGGGGGGACCGCTCTCCTCGTTGTCGTCGTCTTCCCACTCCTCATCGGAGTCTTCCTCTTCAATGGCGCTCTCGTCGACATCGTCGTCTTCGCTGTCGCTCTCAATGGCCGCCTCACTGCTCTCGGAGACGTCGTGGAAAGTGCGCGTGCTGACCTCGTTCTTGAAGGAGGTAGTCTTGCGCATGGGAGCAGCGTTGCGCAGCTGCTGTGAGAGAGAGCTGCGTTGGAGCGAGTAAGCCTCGAAGGAGCTGCCGTTCTCCTCCTCGGAGGATCCGCCGAGAGTGAACATGGGCTGCCTCTTCTTGCTGGCGTCGGCCTTTGCGGGAAGCGGCTTGGTAACGAAGCTGGAGGTCTTCTTGAGGATGGGGGTAGGGTTCAGGTTGGTGCTGGATCGCACTGAGGTGGAGATGTGGCCGGGCTCGAAGCCGCGGACGACGCTGTGCTCGCTCACGTCGGTGGATGTGCTGGCTTCGGAGCCGACTGCAGGGCTCATGATGTCGCAGCTGACCGAGGTGGCTACGGTGGAAGTGGAGGCTTCGGGGATGGGGCGGGCGGTGGATGGTAGCGTGGTGTTGTCCTGAACGGGCTTCTGCTCGGCTACAGGTGGGGCGAGCTGGGCTGGTAGGGGCGACAGCGGCTCGATGAACTTCTTCTCTTGTATCGAGTTGACGACCTTCTCGAGGCCAATGGGGGTCATGTGCTTGCCGCGGGCCTGGCTGGTAGCGGAGTCGTGGCGGCGCAGGTCGGGGCGGTCGGCCGAGAGATCACTTCGGGAAGTCGTGGTGATGGCGCTCTCCAGGTTGGAGTCGTCGGAGGCGACGCTGGTAGACAGCTCGGGCATGTCCGTAGCACTAGCGGACAATTGTCGCTGGAAGGCCCACTGGGGAGCAGCCACAGGGTCGGGCTGGCAGCAGAAGGTCTCACGGGACCACAGCCGCCAGGCCATGTTCTCGTAGCGTTTGCCGTCTTCCATGGCGGGCGAGCATCGTGCAAAGACTGTCAGGCCGAGTTAGTGGCCATTCACATGCCGCTGCATGTGCACTGCACATGCTCGTGCATATCACTCACCAGACCAGAGGCCGAACAGGTTCTCGGTGCTGCGGGTTTCGATGGTGCGCATGGAGCTGTGCTCGACGCGCACTATGGGCCGTTCTGCGCGGAGAGGCATTTTGGATCTTGTGTGTCGAGGGCTGGGGGGTGATATCGATAACGGTGGCTCCGCTTGCGTCAGAGACAGTGAGGTTCCGATTGCGTCAATGGAGAGACAGTTGCCGAGCAGAGGGAATGCCGGCGATGCTACAGCACTGACAGATACATGGATAGACAGTGTGTATACGTGTATGTGGATATGGGGCTATGTGTGGTTCCAAGAGAGCGGCGGTTGTGGACGTGGTCGTCAAGCGGGTAGGGTAGGATACAGAGAGCATGTAGGTGGGAGTGGAGTCTGGTATGTATAAAGCCAAAGCCCGCTCTACTGGTGTGCGCCAGCATGACAGGGGTGGGCTCTGGGCCGACATGGAAGGCGCGATGGGCACCCACACTAGGGCTCACCCCCTGCACCTTCCTGATCCCTGCTACCTCCTAGCCCTAGACACAACCCCCGGGGCAGTTCCGGCTCATTTGAATTTCGTCGAGCCATGATCCATGTTGCGGCCATTCTACCGCTCTTTGCCCGATCTTAACAGTAAGTCCAGAGTCTACCATGGATCCGAGCAGTCAGTCTCTGCGACGCTCGTGGCCTGAGTCCCCCTCGTCATTCCCCCATATCAAGCCCACCTTTTGCTGTCCACTCCACCACCGCCGGCTACAACTTGTCGCATCGAGCGCCTCGTTGCCACCGCAGCCTCCCCTACGTCGCCGCCCGCGTGGTGAATGGCCTGGGCGTGGGGACGCACATGATCCAACAGCACGGCCGTGCCCCCCTGCAATCCTCCTGGTACTTCCAGAACACTGCTGCCCTGACTCGCTGTCTCTGTTCCGCCTGTCTCAAGATTCATGCCACTGACATCGAGGCCATCGGGGCAATGCTATGCTGACCTGACGACCACGCTTCGGCGCCGCAGTTGATGCCTTCCTTGGTCTGCCCCCCTCTGGCTGACTGGTTGCGCTGCATTGTTGCTGCTGGCGGATCCGGTGCACCAGACTTGATTAACAGTCACCTGCCTGCGAACCTTGGAAGCACTGCAGACAGAAAGTTACGCCGCCGTAATACAATACCGCTAACTCAGCCGTTTCGAAAAGCTATGCACGCCATGTGACGATGCTTGCCCAATCCCCTCTAGCGTTCGCGGAAGCAGCTGAAAACTTCCGCTGGCGCTTCTTTTCCCTAACTCGCCTCTTCCGACACCCTACCCCTGCACGATTCTGGCCCTCCAGCTGCGCATGTGCCTGCCCTCGTCGCCATGGCTGTGCCTCTTGGACCCTGAGTCAATCCGACTGTCCACACCAGCTAGACAGCCTCACGAGCAGTTTAGCACCGTCGAGAACAGAAAGTACTTTCCCTCCGCGACAGCCTTGTTTTCCGCTTTCTGCTTCCGTCATTTTGTCATACGTACTGTCTGCGCAAATCCCCCGCACTGGGGTTCGGCAACACGGGATCCTTTCAATTCTTCCGTGGCGGTCAAGAACAGCCTCTGCAAGTTCTGGTGACATGGCTGCTTTCGGTGTGGACAACTCCGCCTTTGTCTCTGCGGTTGCGAATTTTACCGCCTACCACCAACGCTGCACTGGTTATGTGAATCCGCAAGCCATTGTTCGCTAGGTTCCTAGATGCGTTGGTTATTCGCAAGGATGCCAGACCACGCGGTACAAGCCCGGTGGCCACCTGGTTAAAGTGCTGTCCTCGACACCTTTGAGACATGCCAACTACCCCAGATAATCCGCTCTAGAGTTTGGGGTAGCGACAGGTACCCTGTGCTAAGGTGCACTGTGCGCCCACTTGTCCTCCAGTAACTACCAAGTTGGCTGCTCTGCTACGTCAGTCCAGTACACGGCAATCTCTCGAGGTCATCTGGGGCGGCTGCCGAATCACCAAGCCGCAAAAGCATCATGTGCGACCGCACGTTATCGCTGAATGCGGCGTGATGTCTGTTTCATGAGTTGTACACCGGCAGCTACAACTCTACGTGGCACTGGACCGTCGAGTGCCTGTCGCTCTGCCTTAGCCAACCGGTTGCCGCTCCTGTAAGCCACACTAGGTTCACGATGCATCGATTGCACATTACATATGCACAGCGCTTTTTGGTCCAAAGAACAAACGTCAGTGGGGGGAAGTACGGGGCCACGCTCCCTCCAAGTCGTTCGCTCGTGATATGGCGTAGAGCTGAACGCTAGTTCCCCGGACCGTGGGCCCTTCACCATCGTCGCGTGCTTTTTCTCATGATCTCCATACAATCGTCAACTACCATTAGGCTCTACCTCCATCCGCTCATCGCGATGGGATTCACCGCGCTCAAATCTGGTACGACTATGCGATCGACCAAATGTGTAATCGATGTTCGCATTAGTCGCAACCACCTTTCGTTGCTCCGAGACTGCATGCATGCAGTATCATGACCTAAAGTCCAACTACCTTGGTCATGAGCAGACGACAACTGTACCCCAGATCACGACAGTGCAAGCAGTGACGCCTGCCAAGCAGCCTGGGTATCGATTTCACCCCTTGCTTTTCTCCCTACAGCAAGCACGGAAGCGCATATGGCAACTGTGGCACACAATTAATCGGTATGCGAGCAAAGGTCGGAGCGCAAAACACATGCTGTTGGGCTTTAACACTGCCCGTTCCGACACGTCTACCCATCTATTACTCTTTTACATTTACGAGCAAAATAGAAACGATCGTCTCCGTCAGCCACCTGCTGAGATGAGCCCTCGTATCTGTGCCTGGAGGAGCCACCAGTCTGCCATCCGTGATTTTGACAAGTGCCGGACAATCGATCGCTGTTTGATTACTCGTCACATGCTGAACGGCAAACGATCTCGGTACATTCTGTCTGTCTCTTCGACATACGGCTCTTCCGCACTGCAAAAAGCCCCAGAAATAGCCGACACGCGCTGCACATATCGATCTCGCATACAACCCACACTACCTACACTGAGTATACAAAGAACATTACTGCAGTCATCATGGAGGCTTGACAGTGCCACTCTACCGGACACTGGAGATGGAAGCCCGACAGCCTGGATACCACGCCTAGACTAGCCATATCGGGTCCGGGGCGTGCACCCGCTGCCCGCTGGCGTCGCGTGGCTGTCACCACGGAGCACCAATCGTCTGGCTTGCAACCACCGGCTGTTGCGTCGGTTGGCCTTAATAGCATTGCGCTCAGTGTTCCGTCCTATGTTGTGATCATGCTCCGTGTCGCGCACTCACTGTCTCCGCACTTTCTTGATACCCCCTGGATCGCGCATCCTCCTACTCACGTCCCACAGTAGTGGGCGGCGGTTCTCTAGGTCTTTTTGTCCAATCAACCGCAACAACGTGCTCACGCTCACATGTGCTGCTCGTTGCAATGATTAGCCGAGGCGTCGGCGGCCAGTGCGATGCCACGGAATCTTACTGAAACCTCACTGTCAGAAGGGATAGGAAGATTTGCCTGTCCTGTCGCTTCTATCACATCTCTAGCGTACGGGGGGAACTTAATGCTGGTTTCCGCTCTCTTGCACGAATCGACATGAGGGATTTTGCACGAATCGTATGGGCCTTGTGCGGCCCTGCGGAGCGGACGTTGCGCCCAACAAATAACATTGGAGAAATTAATCCTCATTTCCAGTGAGTCGGGTCTTCATTCTGGCGCGTTTTCAGTATCGTCGATTGCCTGAACGAGGTGTCGTGGGTGCCCAAAGCAGCAACACGTTCCCCAGTGCCTGGCGGTGGGGCCCGACGCGCAGGCATCCCACGCGTGCAAGCACGAGGACGTCGCATCGTCCACCTCCGCACTGATAACCAACCAGAGGATATCCGGACGTCTCGCCGGTCACCGATGGCAACGCAACATCAAACGGACTCAGGCTCCGGTATTCCCGCCGAAGATCACAAGCAAAGTCATTCATCTGTTAGACTTCGGTGCAAAGTCGACCTAGTATCCCGCACTTCGGAGCGAAGATTCAGAGAGACCAACGACAGTCTTCCAGGCTCATTACCCCGGTCGACATCAAGTTCACATGGCCACGCCCCCTGCTTGGCGAACGCCGTGTGGTGTATACACCTCCCACGTGTGCATGCTTATCATAGCTTATCCAAATCGAATGCCCTTTTCCCGTCGCAAGATTCTGGAGCGACAAACGGGCCGGCTTATTGCTCATGAGACCGTACCTGAAACCAATGATGGGGGTGATACTCTGCAAAAGCAAATGCACGTCTGATATCTTAGCAATCTTTTTTGTAACGGGCGAATGGATAGTCGTCGATTTGCGATGTTTTCCCGTAGGATTGTGACAGCTTCTTTCGCTAACGGCTATCTTGTTCGACCTTCTGCATTGGGGCTACACCCTGCATGAGTCCTCTTTCCGACTCCCACCTAAGTTAGCGTATCGGTCGAGCCGTGAACAAAGTCTGGAGACGCCATAGGGATTGCAATCCAGGTTGCAACTCCTTCAGCCCGCAGCTTACCCTCTGTGGTAACCCTTCCTTACTCTTGTACAACCGGTTTATACCTTGAGTGTTAGCTTACAGAGCGTCTTGAAAATTTCCAAAATAACGTCCCGAACATGGCAGTTGCAATCTTCGGCAGAAAGAGGCTGTTGTCGAGGCTCTTTCACCCGTCCCGGGCTTGTGGTTCCCAGTTCCAAGTCTGGTTCGGTAGCACTGCGTGCTGACCGTCATCTGCACGTCTTCATTTATCTCGTCCTACCGACCGCGCTTACAGTGCAGGATCTACTTTGAGCTCGAGGTGTGGTCAGCCTGCGCTGATGTACCCGCTCCCAGATTAAATATTATTCCACCCAGCCAGCTAGGGCCTTTGACCGTATTGTCGGGACACAAAGGCTGATCCCAGGTTCCAATCTCGATCTCAAGGTCTCACTTTATGGTTGTACGAGTATATCTGGAGCACTGCAGCGTCACAACGGAATTACGGCCTGCCGCTCACCGCCAGAAATGGAACAGGTTCTGGATTATGATACCAACCTTCAAGCACGTAGCTTATGAAGATCATGATACCATCGCACACACGAATATCTTCGTGTAACACTTGGATATACAAGTAACCAATTCAAGCCTAACAACGCAACTGCCGTATCATCTCAGCACAACCCATGGATTACGCCCGACAACTCATCACACAATCACATGTACATCCAAAGTACTTTATCACACGGCCCGAGTCCGACCAAGACCATCGGCAGGAACCTAAATGCAACGGTCGTTCTCGGTCCGAGTGGCATGGTTTCCTCTCCCGTGGTTGCTGCTGGGTTATAATTTATGGATAAATTCCAATTACCCAGCCTATCAAGTCGCCCGCTTTTCTTACAACGTTTCCAGCCACCATCACTTTCCAACTAGGTAATAGACGCAAGCGAGACTTTCGGCTCCAAGCTTTCGATCAACTCCCCCGTGCGTGCCTTTGGCGGTCTGTCGCACCAGAAGTGCGATTTCGATCACGCAGTTTGCCTGCTGTAGCACCACCAACAACGCAACCTTAATCAAACGCGATGTTGAATCCCACGTCCTGGAAAGATCCGTCAGCGTTGTCCCACTACTTGTCATCAGTTTTATGCCTATGCCTATGAAAAGCTCAAGACAAGTAGTTCTTGTCATCATTGAGCACTCCCTCGGTCGATGCCTTCCTTTTCTGTTCTGTTCCGTAAACTCCGTATATGCGTCCCGCGATTTACCCCAGACAAACGTCGTCGCGTGGTCCTGCATGCCCTGCTTTCACCGGTGCTTGCATGCCTTCGTTTCGTATCGCGGTATCATATCTTGATGTGCGTTTGTTATGTTGATTCGACGTTATAGCCCTTGAAATATCACATGCTAGGCTTCCTCCCACGCTGCCGCTTATCTCGTGACGAGTCTCGGAATATGGGACTCACAGCGAGATATGATGCTGATGTCAGACGGTAGACGGCAATCGGCTGGTTGGCTAACGGTGAGGGAAGGGAAGGGAAGGGACGGAGCGGAAGATGATATTATCGCCTTGCATTTAGCGAGCGAGAGCTCAGGCTACGCTTACTGCGGCAGATGACTCTGTCGCGTCGTACAGCACGGAGACAAAAGTCAGACGAGCGAAACGTTCTTCCGCTCGAGTCAGCATCGTCGTCACTATCATCCTTCAGCCAAGCCGGAGACCCCATCTCCACTCCCCGCATATCAGCCCCAGATCTTCGCCACAGCCTCTCGAACAGGCTGACATCTCGGGCGCAGTCAGGTAAAATCTGTCACCTGCCACAGTTGACTCTCCATATGTCCGTGGCCACGTTTCCAAATATTCTCACGTGGAACACCATCATAACCACCATTATTCTTGCTTCGTTTCTGTGCCGTGGTTGCGCATATTCGGCCCTTGTATGTTACGTTTGCCTTAACGTTGGTGCGCATAGCTATATCACCTATGTTGCTATTGTTATGTTCATGCGCGTTTTCAATATCGATACAATACCCCTTGTCCAGGGATATTCTCGTCACGCGCTTCCGGTACGCGGCTTTGCGTTAACATCGATCCTCGATCCTTCGTGTAGGGGTAGATTAGACCCAGATCCTGGGTGTTTATGGGACTTGGGCGCGTGCCTGAATCCCAGGGCGATCGCGTAAATATACGTACAGCATATTCTCCATGCAGCTAAGCACAGGCATAGTCGCGGTTTGTTATAGGCTGAATCAAGAAAAATGACGTGGTTTCAGAGAAAGAGAGAAGCAATCGTTCTGAAAACAGAAAAGTTTGAAATTGTGGTTTGTTTCAAGTGCTTGAGACATCACCTGGTCTTCGAGCATAAGTGGTGGGTGGTGAAGCTAACTTCGCAACCTACGACGAGACAACATGTGATGGACACGGGATCTACATTCTTCCTACGCGGAAGCAGAACATGGCACAGTATCATCCACTACCTACCCGCCAATATTGCCAACAACACTCTCACCCGTCCTTCAGCTGAGGCCAAGATCTCCCTCCACATCCCGAGCCTTCTATCGTCTCAACAACACCAACACAACCTATTAGTCAACGCCCCCTGCAGCAGCTAGCTCAGCCCTCCTCTCGTGTTCTTACATGCATGACGGATATTACCGCAAGAAACAACCACCGCTTGCTCCTCACTGTGAGAGAGTTTGCGCTACTGAGGAGATTTACCGGGTCGCTAAGATTCGAAGCGAGCATGAGCGATGAGATAGTGCGGTATAGTCGTAACCGACCTCTTGAGACAACATGACTGTTTTTTGAAGTAAAGAGAAAGTTTGAAACGTACAAAAATCTCAATGGAAAACCTGCCTCAAGTTTAGCGGTAACTTCGTTGAAGTCAACCACTGTTCTTGGCGTAATCCTGTCTGATAAAGCATGAACGTGACGGTGTCTAGATGTATCTGCAAAAGAAAAACGCTGTCAGTTGTTGGGGAAGTCAACACACTGTGTCCGATGTCTCGTTTCTGTTCGTAGATTTCATGTGTTTGACAAAAACAATTTCTTGGATCTGAGAGGAAGGTTCGCCAGTCTGCATTGTTGTTGCTGTGGAGTAGAATATTCTCAAGTCTTGGATAAGCTGAAGGCTAGGTCATGACAATCATGGATGGGCTACTACAATTCGTCTTCCCATTGCTCGCTGAGTCCAAAATCGACTTCAATATTTAGCTGAGTTTGTGAATGGCCACACTGTGGCAGGCAATCTGGAAGTTGAACGCAGAGTTGACAAATGACAGCATTCTGATGCAAAAGAGTGCAGGAGTGGACGCTGATTTGAGCAATTCCGTCGAGTACTGAACGACGCATTGTTAAATGGCGATTGGAGGGTATGTTTAACATACAAACGGATATGCAGATGCATACATGTGGAATGTGTTCGCATCGTGGGAAGAAGAATCTGCGATTTGCCTACGGAAACCCTTCTGATCGTAGGAACGAAGGATTCATTTCATGTCACGAAGGAGCATTCCGCTGCAAACATGTGGTGATGGCTTTCTTATGCCGCGGTGACATGTTCTCAACAGGACTCTATGCTATTCAAGGCACATCATGGCATCGGGATGCTTGTATTGATTTTACTTTGGATAGTCTATGGGTATTAACGCCTTAGACATGGTTTCTTTACGTTGCCATCCAACATGCCCTTGCGCTTCGTTTGCTACTTGCGCCCATCGCTCAGGCACATACCAATCGGTATGACAGGTACGGCGTGATGGCGTCTAGAAATCCTGGTCGTCGTTTCCAGCGATGATCACATTGTTGATCTGTGCGGCGTTATTAGCTTTACTCGCAAGCAATACAGGCGGTCAAGATAATCGGCGTAACACAAAGTGATGGTGTGTAACGAACAATGCAAACCCGCACACAAAGACCCGTGTTTCTTTGGTCTCGCCTCCTCGCTTCCCCGTCCGTGCCTTCGATCCAGAGAAAGAATGCAAGGGAGGAAGTCGAGCGAGGTAGCACAAACGGGAGGGAAATGCGGAAGGGATGGCGGGAAAGGGAGTAACACCAAGTAGCGTGCGGTGCAACAAGCGACGATATGTTACGAAACAAGGGGGAAAGTTACGGTACATACCTTGAGGACCATACGGCACAGCTGTGTAGCGAGCAACAGTTGTTGCCTCTTCGAGATCAAGGGATCGATCACAAAGTGTTCCTTCATGTCTGCGAATAACGCCACGTTAGCACGATCTTCGATAAATCAGCCACCAATGTGGCCCATGACGTTGTGCATAACAATGACAGCATAGCGAAGGTCTCAGATGACTCCTGCTCATCTCCACTTGTAGTTGCGTTCGTGCCAGCGCAGCAAGTAGCGCCGCGTGGGGGGACACACCCCACCCCACGGGGGCGTTGGATGCGGCAAGTTGTATGCAACATGGGTCTCGGGTCTCCCGGGAATAGTCCGTAATGCAGCTATGCTTGATAGCGGTGAGGCAAGTGGGAATGATACAAAGAGACGTGGGGAAGATTGTTGGATAACAACGAACGAGAAGGGCACTTACCGTTACTTCCCGTCTGCATGCAGTCGACGCCCAACCTGAAGTTCTTCTCCTTGGCTTGTCGGGACTTGATGTTAGCGAGGGTTTCGATGGGGCTGAGACCGGAGTTCTCAGCCAGGGCCATGGGTACTGCGTCAAGGGCATCAGCAAAGGCGCGCATCGCGTATTGCTCAATACCGGGGCTCTGTAAAATGTAAGTCGCCGTCCCGCATTCGCGTTCGATAGTGCTTACCTTGACTGCCGCATCTTCGACTGCGAGCGAGCAAGCTACTTCCGCGGCACCTCCGCCGTATACGATACGGTTGTCTCTTACCAAGTTTCGGACGACACAGAGGGCATCGTGTAGCGATCGCTTGGCCTCGTCGATGATCATCTTGTTGCTGCCTCGAACAAAGACTGTGACAGCTCGTGTATTCGCACACTCCTCGATGACCAGCATCTTGTCTCGTGTAGTTCCGAACGTCAGTTCCCGAACGATGCCTGCGCTTCCCAGTTTCTCCGCGCTGAGGTCTTCGAAACGCGGTACGATGCGTCCGTTGGTCGCAATGGCGATCAGCTCAATCTCTGGGCCTCCTACCCACCGTACAGCGGGCAGCTTGTTTGTGAGAAGAAGGTGGTTGGCCTCGTCGTCAAAACCCCATTGGCATATTACTACATTGGCGCCAGTCTCCTTGATCTGCTCAATCATCTCAGTGAACTTGTTTGACTCGTAGTTTTGTAGCTTCTTGAACTCCTCCACGCTGGTAATGTCCAACTTGTGCTTGGTCTTGGGCTTCGGTGGCTCGAATGCGCATGTGAGGATGGCGAGTTTGGCGTCCTTGACCTCTGACGGCATCTGCGGATGCGAAAAGTCCTTGTCTATTATGACACCCTTTACAAGTAATGTGTCCTCGAGCGATCCACCGACCTTGCCATCAACCTTGATGAGTTCGAAATCGACATCTTTCCGCTCCAGATCGGCGACCGAAAGCACAGCATCTACGGCGATGTTGGCAAACTGGTCGTGCGCCTTGGAGACGATCTTACTGCCCAAACTTGTCTTTGCAACCCTGAACAGCTCTTCCGTGTTGTCCTTGGAGAAGTTGATCTCGTCGCTGACCTCGTCCAGCTTGGCCACAGCAACCTCGCAAGCCTGGTCGTAACCGTCTGCTATCCTGATGGGGTGGATACCCTTGTCGATGAGGTCCGCTGCCTGTTCGAGGAGTGCGCCCGCCAAAACTACGACACCAGTGGTTCCGTCGCCAATCTCGTCGTCTTGTGATTTGGATAGTTCGACTAGCAGCTTCGCGACGTGGTTGGAAATTTCCATCTGGGATAGAATGGTAGCGCCGTCGTTTGTGACCGTAATATCTCCATCGGGCGAAATCAAGATCTTGTCCAGTCCTCGCGGTCCCTAGATGTTGTGAGCCAGTGCTCTAAATTTCTCGAGTCCAACAATTCTGCATACCAGAGAGCTCTTGACAAGGTTCGCGACGGTCTTGGCCGCCAGAATGTGGGACTTGACCGCATCGTTGCCGTGTTGCCTCGACTTCTTGCCTTGACTGTCCCGGAATTAGCTGCTGATTTCTCGGACGGAATCTCAAAGCCTATTCCCAGCAGCCCACATACTCTCTGACAATGATAAACGGCCTGCCCGCTTCATCCTTCATCACCTGCGCTACAAGCCGATTTGTCAGTCGTCATTCGTGGATGATTCGTAATAATTTCGTGGTAGATTCGGAAGCATACCGTTGGAAAGGTCGACCTCTGCAATTTAACAAGTTAGCATTCTCTTCATCTTTGTGAAGTTTCGGAGATAATGAAGCTGTTGCAGCCTGTATAACTTACGCATCGCCATGGTTGGAGAAATGCCCGCTGAAGAAGCAAACACACGATTCCGGAGACTCTTCAAACTACAGATACACACTAGGAGGGAATCCTGGGTATGTTTAGTAGTGAGGGGTGGTGGGGTATATCTAAACAGCTGCCATGTCAGTCTCGAAATTTCCCCAGAGGGGCTTGGCATTCCTGTGCACGGCCGCGAGTCGCGAACGCGCCTTCCGTCGCCAGCTCCAACCCTGCGAATTGCCCTGACGCTTGCTGCCCCAAGCTGCCACCACAATCACTGGTCACGTATCGCGCACAAACAATTGCGCTTATCCGAATCGCCTCATGCTATAAAAAGTTCAGCCCATCCCACATCTCTGTGCGCCATCATTAGCGACCGCGATTCAAGATGCCTCGTGAGTCGCGCCCGCCTTCTCGCGCTTTCACCCTACGCGTAATGTACTTAGTATACGGTAGCTAACTTGCATAGCTGCTCTCAGCGATCACGAGTCCTCGGACAGCGAAGAAGTCCCCGCGCAAGCGACCACAAAGGGAAAAGGAAGACAACCAGTACAAGTCGATCCTGTAGAAGATGAGGAGGACGACAGTGAGGTGGGAGAAGACGAGTATGCGCATATTCATATACCCAGGGATCACACCGCATTAACAATGCGCCAGATATGTCGTTGAAGCCATCTTCAACCACAGATTCCAAAGAGTGTGTACAGACACCTACCTCACCACACGCAAACACTCACAGTGGTAGGGCGTTCTCCAATTCGACGTCAAATGGGAAGGCTACGACGACCCCAAAGACCGGACATGGGAGTCAGAGGAAAACATGGAGGGAGCTATCGACGTACTGAACGAGTACTTCAAGAGTATCGGAGGCCGTCCAGAGCCCAAGGGCCAAAAGCGCAAGGGCCGACCGTCGCTTGCGGGAAGGAAATCAGAGTCGGAGACTCTTGCGTCTAGCACCAAGCGCGCGAAGGCAGACAAGGAGGAGAAGAAAGTGGCACAATGGAGTCCACCACCAGGCTCGTGGGAACACGACGTCCACGAGATCGACACAGTGGAGCAGACGAAGAACCCCAAGACAGGCGAACTCGAAAAGTTCGCATACCTCGTGTGGAACAATAATCAAAAGACACAACATCCTCTCAAACACGTCTACCAAAAGTGTCCGCAAAAGGTGCGTTGCCATGACTATCGAAATTGTACTGCTATTAATGCGTTGCAGATGCTGGCATACTATGAGAGTCACCTAGTCTTTTCCGAAACCAGCGACCAGCCTCTAAAATGCGAAAATGGTGATGACAATAACGACGCCGTAATGACAGGCCACTAATTCACTTCAAGTCGAATAGTATACGCAACCGAATTCGCCATCAAAAATGGTGCTTACCAGTAAAGTTCGAACGGACTTCGCGCCCGCCATGTCAATCGAGAACATGCTCCCGCTACGACTATTCTCTCCAGTAACGCCTCCCTTTTCGCTGTCTCCGCTGTGTTTTAAATCACCCACGGTGTCTCCGTTGACGCCTCCGGAGCATTTCTCGTCTTCAATTACCTGAAGACTCACCCGTCGTAAAGCCGACGTTGCTCAAATTGCCCACCGCGTCTCCGTTGATACCACAAGCGGAGGATCCTCATCTTTGTCCGTTACACCTCCGCCCCACAAAGTTTCACCAGTGCGTCTAGAGTCTCTCACAAAGACTTTGATTCCATTTAAGCGAGTATGGTGTATAGGCGTTAACTGTACCATAAGGGACTTCTTTGGTTAGGTTCGAGTTCTTTTGGAAAGGACAACAAGGAGTTCCAATGGTTCTTCGAAGCGATTCGAACTTTTTGCTTTCTATCCATTACCATCAGAGGTCACAAAACTATACATAAGACACTAAGTGTGACCACTTAGTGTGTGACAGACGATATATCCCTGTTCGTGAGAATGTTGTTGCGGGCGCATCGTGCCATTTGTGGATACTTGATATGCTTGTCTCCAAATAAGATTAGAATGTTAACAACACTTCTGAAATAATACAGGACATTCGAGTATACTTCTCCTTAGCTAAGACGAAATACGATTCTGTTCCCAGGTCCACAGACTAAACAACAGGCCTATAATCAAAGTCACATTGCGGAACATAGTTGAAAGTGTGTTCAATAGTTATGTCGTTCAATTCCATGCATGCGCGAACATATATACATATATAAGTAACGTAATAACGTTGCGGGTATCCAAAAGCCCAGTCCCAACCAACATGGCTGCTTCAATTGCATTATCCTCGTTTCAACTTCTCAAGTGTTTTATCACTTTTCTTGCCCAATGAATCCCAAACTCCTGTTGAAGGTTGCATATCCATGCAACCCCAAGAACGCCAATGCCATGCAGTGTTCAATCTCTAAATCCGAGATCGTCCCATATGTTATACTATCTTCGTATCGTCGTTAAATGTCTCTTTTCTTATCCTTCTTGTTGTATCATGGTGTTTTGTTGTAGTGGCGTCGTCTACGCGTTCTCTGTCATGTCAGAGACAGACGATGCGGTTCCGCCGACGGCCATGCGGGTTTGCAGGTAGTAGATCAGGTAGGCGATAGCAGCGATGAGGATGAAAAGGATAAGGATGATGAGGAAGATGACAATGTTGCGCTGCATGATTGCGGTTTGTTGTGGTGGCTACGAGGGGGTCTCGTAGATGGTAGTCGGAGTAGTGGTTGGTGAAGAGTAGTTGCGGCGGTGTGATGCGATGCGATAGTGCTCAAGATGTTTCTGTTTCAAAAGTCAGTCAAATGTCAAGAGTTGAGGATGAACAATTGTATGCGCACTGTATCTTCAGCGCAAACAGGTGAATGTTGTATAACGCAGTGGTGTCGGTCGGTCCAAGCTTAGCTATCGTCCAAGCAACCCTTTAGTAGTGGTGTCGTAAGTGATATCCCGGAAGCGAGCCAATGTCAAGGATGGTGGTGGTAGACTGGAACAACAACAACGACAACAACGAAGAATCGTATGGTAAAGCGTTGAGTTTGAGATGTGAGATGAGAGATAGTTGGTTTAATAATATCAGCGAAGAAATCTGCAGGCCAAGTAGTAGGGTCTACTGCAAGTGGCATGCAGCAACTTTTGTACAGACGTGGCGGGGTGCGTGCGCCAGCAAGGTGGTTGGGTCGCGTCCATGGTGGGAGGGGCTGGACAGGCTGGCGTGGCTGGGATACCGACTCTTTCGGTGGTGAGGCTGGGCTTGAAACGATAGCTGGATTGATTGATTACGACGGTGATGCGACTGTTGAGAGAAGCTTGTTTTTGTAAGATTTGATTTCGGGATGAGGAAATGAGGTTTGTATTCGTGTGAGTTTGGATGGGGTAGGAGGGTGCGCGCGGTCATGTGCTGGGGTCTTGGCGCGTTTTGGGGCGGATGCGCGTCCTGACCGTTCTGCCTCGCGACGCCTCTACAATGCTATCAGCGTACATTCATCAGGAATTTTTCTGTTGCCTTTTTGCACGTGCGCAAACCAAGAACCGCTATCACAATGGCGTAAATCTCGCACAATATCTGGAACTATTTCTTAGGAGAGATGGCATAGCAGTCTCTAACGACGAGTGAAGAGATTACATTAGGTATCTAATCCCACCTTCGACTGACTTTGGACGCTCGAACAAAGGCTTCTTCACGTATCAAGTGCGCTTTAGCTGCCAGGCGTCGAACGTTAGTTGCAATGACGACAAGTGCGCCGAACGTAGAATGCGGATTTTGCTTGCAGGTTAAGATCTGAGCAGACACTCTTCGGCGTTCGTGTAGGTGAAGGTAGGAGGTAAGAGGTGAACTTATCGCGCTCACAAAGTGAGCCAAAGCACATCCCGACTAACGAGTGAGTGAGAAGACTCTGCATGCTCTATAGTTTTAAAGCCTCCCATCCTTGAATCACTTCATACATTCTCTGCATATCTACAGTCGATCAAGATTCCGGGTTGAACACGCGCTTAATACACAAGAAAACTCACTGTGAGATGTCGACTCCAGCAGATGAATCGCCTGCGCTTAGTCTTTGTCCACAGAGAGAGCATCTGGTTGCTTTGTGAGTGGCGCCGTGGATCCTCTCTAAGCACTTACTGACCACTTATGACAGCGCTGGCGATCTTCGAGCGATTAAGGTGCGTCTGGCTCCTCGTGACAGCAGTCCCGGTTTTCGCTATATACCCTATGAGTTACTGCGATCAATCTCCAATCGGAGTTTGCCGACATGCCCGGGCGAAGGCAAACCTGTACCAGAGATCTGGCTTTCTAAGATGCACTGTCTTGATGTGCTTGACTTGTTCGTACAGTGGGTTTACACGGGAGAGTACACCGAACTATCTGGCTCGGTTGTCTCGCTAGGCCTCGCCAACGATGTCCCGGATCTGAAGATGGATGTCAATCGCCAAAAACCCAAAACTATGGACTGGGCAGTCAAGGCTGCAATACTGGCTTGGCTTCTAGGAGACGAGCTGAGAGTGGCCGAATTCCAGAACTATGCTATGGCGCGCCTCTTCGCCGCTTTCACCCGGCCGTCCGAGAAGCCACAGCTTACGCCGGCCTTGTATGATTACGTCTTCGCAATCTCAAATATGACCAGCAAGCTGGACACCGCAATGGAGCACTTGGTCGTTCGGAACTGGGGTGACGCGTCTGTAGTCGATCAGGAAGACCTGCAACTCTGGATCTCTAGGATTACCAGATTGGACACTTTTCGGGACAGGTTCTTCAAGGAATCTTTACTGTCACTTGATCAACGACGTGAAAAGGCTTTGGTGGCGAAAGATTATTTCTACGGCGGACTACCCTAGAGCACGAGAGACGTCAGCTACACGGTGGTGATCGCGGAGCAACTGAACATGATGAATTCATGTAAGAGAGAGTCTGCAGATATGGGTGCTTAGAGAGCAAAAGAGATGAGTAACTCCTGGACTGGTCTTACTATCGAACTATGCTCCCTTCGAGAGAGACCCAAAGCAAAAGTACCTTCTCAAATTATTTGAGTACTGGAACATAACGAGAGGGCATGGATATCATTTCCACTTACTGGTTTGGTGGTACACAGTGCGTTTCTTCGAGTCTTTCCGTATCATTGCTACTTTCCTCTGGGCCTTGCTTCCAAGTCGACCGTCTTGGCCACTAGTTCCCTTTCAGACTAGGTTTGCGTCCATGCACTGTAGCCTTGCGGCGCAGTGCCGTACTTAACTCAAGTCGTATAGTCTCTTGCTTACCCAGAAATCCGGTGCTATTCATCCTTGGTACCTTATTCTTGCTCTTTATGACAGTAAATACTCATCAGGTCATGAACGTCGAACGTTGCATCGAGCTCCACAACGAAATCGTGCAGCATGGCTGGGTCGGCTCAGGCCGCTCTCCAGAAACACTAACCTCACAATCCAAAAGCTGGTTTCAATTACACGGGGAAAAAGCCGAAGCCGCACGGTCTGATCTCTCAGTCGAGCTCATCCAATTCCTCGAGCAAGCCCAAGATCCATATGCACAAGAGAGTGAAACATGTCTATCATTCTTTCACTGGGTATCTGGTCTCTCTGGACCAGGTTATATGTTCGAATTCGAGGACTTGCTATGGCCATGGGACTACGAAGCCCGTACAGGTGAGAAGCGAAAGGACATTAGAAGAAGGCGTTTGGTTTTGTACCAGGCGGGGCACTTTGGGACAGGACATACTTGTGGACTGATGTAAGTGAACTTGATGCTGTCGATAGTATATCAGAACGCCGAGCTTACGAGATTTAGATACGACCAGAAAACAAATTTGTGCATCTTGGCTCTAACCCTGTATGACATGGACGGTATGGATGAACAGAAATGGTATCCGCTAGAGACCGTCCTTAGCTTCTGGCTCTCCCAGATTCGCCAAGGAAGTATTCAGGCCACACCAGAAAGAGGAGGCAAGCTCAGGGAAGAATGGCCTGCCCTAAGGGAAAGCCGGGATCCCTCGAATTGGATCTTCGTTCCGTACAACGAGGTTATGATGAAAAGAAACCTGGAGATTTGGGACAAGCTCGTTGAGGCGATAGAAAGTCGCATGCCTATGGAAAGCATCTTCGCGCAGCCCATATGCGGCCTCCTCGAAAACAACGTGCGCGAAACTATAAGCCTACCGCAACGATTTGCATACAACTTCCTCTTTCGTGCCCGCCGCCCGCGTTTCAAGAAAATAGCCCCAGGTCTCCGCGTCATCACCTCATCAGACTTTCCCGACCAACCTTTTCGCTCGCACACGTCTAAAGACAAAGATGAAATACCACCCATCCTACTCTTTCGATCTGAACTCAACTTCTTCGAAGATCCAACCTGGAGCCCGGGTCTTGACGCTCGAATGCCACACTTTTACGACTATCGCGATGTTAGAATCTACCCTTCTGGTTTGTATCTGTTGCCTACTGAATACGACCACCAAAATCTAGAAGACCAGATCTCATTCGTTTTGCCTTTTGCTATCGGGGGAAACGAGTATGCGAGGAGGAGTGATGGGCAGAAATTTATGGACTGCAGACAGCATGGGAACGACAGCTTCACACAATTGTACTCGCGTGGGAGACAGTCTCTTGAAGATTTCCAATCGCAGAGTCTAGCGTGTGTACTTGAGAACTGGCTGGGCATGGTGGAAGGGGGTATTTGGAAGGTAGATGAGAATGGTGTAGTGGGTGATATGGAAACGTGGAAGGAGGCAGATACGAAGGAGGGGTGGGAGAAGTATGTTATACCAAGTGAGGAATCATGTCATCACGAATGGGAAGTCCTGTAAACAGCGTAAGACTCTCCTCCTAGGGCAGGCAGGCTTCGATGACAACATCCAGCGCATTCTTGTGACCCCAGATGCCCTCAATTTTCAGTCCCACAGAATCAAGTAGCTCGCGAAATTGTGACTCAGTCCGCTCTTGACCAGAAAGTGATTGCATAACATTGACATCCAAAGCCGTGAATGCCCATGGTGCATTTCGATCGGGTATGAGAAGGTCTTTGATGAGGAGCTTAGAGTAACCGGGCTCCATAGCGGGAATGATGTTGCGAAGTATGCGACGGCATGCATCGTCGCTGCTAAAGTCGTGGAGGATGTGTTGAAGCATATACGCTCTCGCTCCTACAAGTCACATCTTAGTATTGGTAACAGCACGATATAATTCTGGTAGTGTACCTTTAATCGGCTGAACTTGGTTCCAATCGCCTACCTCCGCTTCAAACCCGTCTTCCACGGTCCGATCAACGATATGTTTCAACTCTTGCAGAACAAGCCGACCCTTTACTTCTTTTCCCAGTGCTTTCCGCAACAGGCCTAAATCTCCGGCATCCCCGCCTCCAATGTCCACAAGTAGCACATCGTCATCAGATTGAGGACCTCCGGTAACCAAGCGTTCATCGAAAGGGTAATAACCGTTCTCCCAAAAGAACGGCTTACCAGCATTGTACATCTGGATCATACCGCCGAACCGCGCTCCCATCGCTGGGTCTTCATCAAAGTATGTGTACAGTGATTTATCAGAGAAACCATGTGCATGTTGGAAGGGGCCGTTGTTGACATCGGCGGGATTGCGATGAGATATCGAGTCAAGGAATGAGGGTACTTTCCAGCCCACGTCGTAGAAGTCGTCATACCTTTTGCAGGTGCGGTATCAGTATTTAGGCTCATCAATACTAGTTTTGCATATCTGGATCCTATTCAAGGACTTACATGAAATGTATAGCATCTTTGAAAGACTTTTGCCTCAAAGAAGCTGAGAGTCGAGTGCTTGCGTAGGTATCGAGACCGACTTCACGGATTGTGCCATTCGCTGCTAGGTGACGCAGAAAGCGAGCTGGAATGACATGATCAGTATCACCTCAGAGTAATGATAAGGCTAAATTGGAGAACTTCCCAACATGTTCGCGATGAAGGCTTACTTACCAACTAATCGCACATCCGCCCCAGTACCCTCCGCAAGCTGCACACTCGACTTGCCCTCATCACCATGGCAGCCCAGTGCTTCAAAGATTCCCCATTGTATGCCTAATCGTATAGCCAGATAATGTCCAGGCTGGTTACCTTGACTGTTAGTGCTAGTCACGAGTCATGGACGATACAACCCCGCGAACCTGGAAGGAGCGGCACGACGCATCGACTTACGTCATTGAAGGTAACCCTGAATACGGCTTCATCTGGTCTCTCCAATTCATTTCTGAGCGCTTCAGCTAACCCGCTGAGCTGGAGACGTTCGGCATTGCTGAGTTGAGAGCGAAGATTTGGGGCTGCGCTTAGTAGCGCTTTGAGTTGGGAGATAGCGTCAGCCTCCATGATTTGTGGGAGATGGGCGTTCAGAATGTAGACGAGACGTAGATTATGGCTATGAATTTCTAACTTCTTCTGCTGTTGGAGGCAATGCCAGGCGTACATAGAAGGACTTGTTGTCGTACGAGCCACCGGCAAATGGGAAGTAGCCAAGAAGGCGTATAGCGCCTACCATTCCAGGTCAAGCGTGGGAAGGTGCCAATAATGGGGTGCATGAATCGGTGTAGATACGCCATAAACACAACTACGAAGTTGTGATGGGTCGAACGCCGTACCGATTTGGCTTGGGCTTGGAAATGTGACTCTATGCGGACTCCTGCCTAACAGTCCACCTATACTCTCTTCAATAAAACCTCGCCCTTGCCTATTTTCTTCTTTACACGGTTAATATCCAAGTTGAATTGCCCCCAGCAACATGCCATCGCAAGGAGTATTGGGCCTTTAGGAGGAGGAAGCCGTCCTTGGAAGCATCGCCTGAGCGATCGATTGAAGAGACGAACCAGTGGCATTTTCCCACGAGTTCTAATCAGACTAAATTTGAATGAGTAGACAATAAGGTATTAAAGTGGGTGAGTTGTACCTTTTCAGATAATTCAAGACCATGAGTGCAGTGTAGATATTACAAATAGTATCGTGAATGGGTAGAAGTCTTTTGACAAGAGTGAAAACAAGCGTTGTGACTCGCGTTCTAGTGACAGGACGGAAGGAGAAGCTTTTGTATGCTACGAGTGATACGTAGTGAATCAACTGTTTAGAGAAGACCCACTCGTGAGTAAGATGGTAGTGAGAGACCAGAGCCGTAGCTCTAGAAGACCGAACCGACTTCTCGCGTATGGCTCTTCTCGACCGATTCGCAAGCGCATCTCTAACGACGAGCACCATAGATAATATAGGAAGGTATGATGAAACAGGACCAGCACATCAATATTACATGTCCTGTACCATCAACATGTACATTACAATAAAAAAGGGTATATACAACAATTTCCACCACTTATAGAAGCCTGGTCAGCTTAACACTATACAGAAAGCCTTCTTCTCAATGCCACAACACGAACATACAAACACCAGAACACCATCCTTTTACCCATATCTAACCACCTCAACACTCAGTTCTACTCACTGATAGAACCTCCACTTGACCTCCTTACATGCCCACTCCTTGGTGAGTCCCTGGATCCTGTCGACTAACCACCCACTCGTCCACTGGTCATCACCAACCTTCCCACCCAACCTAACCACCTTGCTGAGATGACACTCTCCATCTCCTTTGGTCGTGTACCGCCATTGTAAACAGTCCTCAACTTGCTGGCAGACATTCTGGCAGCGCTCAGAGCTGTCCGCCGCATCAGGGTGTTTCTCGGCGAGCTTATCCCAGTTAGGCGGTTCTGGTTTCTTATCTTTATCTTCTTTCTTGTCACCCTTCTTGCCGCCCTTCTTCTCTTCGCGTTTAGATTTGGAGCCGGGGCCAGCTTCTTGGTAGATCCGGGAGTCTGGTGGTGGTGTGTTGTCGACCTTGATTTTCTCGGGCTCCTTCTTCTCCTCTGCTTGAGGTTTGGGTTCTTTCTTCTCTTCTCCTTGAGGTTTGGGTTCTTTCTTTTCCTCTCCTTGAGGTTTAGCTTCTTCCTTGGGTTTGTCCTCTGGTTCTCCTAGATCGTGCTCTTGGCCCTCCTTTTTCTTCTTCTCGGCATCCTCTTTCATCTGTTTCTGCCGTCCTTCTGGCGCAACGATCTTCGTGTCCTGGCTCAAGTTGTCCCAACCCACTTTCTGCGTTTCGATGTGCGGTTCGACAGAGTCGTGGTAAGCGTCACGGTACAGATATGGCTTCTTCCAGCCATTGGCGGTGGTCCATTTCTTCTCAATATCCCATTGCCTGGTAAGGTCATTACCATCGATATGATGCCACGAGACTGCAGGAGCACACCAGTGCTTCCTGGTGTAGTCCAGTGTACTTGGCTGCTCGCTCTGGAGGAGAGGCCAAGAAGCGTAGAACTCGACGTGTGCGTCTCCAAGGGCCTTCGCCAGCATCAGGTCGCCGCAGCATTCTGTGCCTGTGTCCTTTTCCCATTTGGTCTGGTAAATTTCGTCGTAGGATTTGGCGTATCGTCGTATAGCGCCCTGTGACAAGAAGATGCCTGCTCCGCGTTGCGCTACTTGTGTGCCGGCAATAAAGTAAGGAGCTCCGCTGTAGTAGGGTATCCGGTAGTCCAGCCTGTTAAACCACTGCAGTACGTTCGTCCAGCTCAAGCTCGTGTCGGCTTCGAGGAAGACGAAGAACTTGGCGCTGGGGTTCATGTGGTATGCCTTGTAGACCATGGGCAAGAACTTCCACTTATCCAAGTCTGCCGTCTTCTTCGCGTCCGGCTTGTGCTCTGCGTCAGCATGCATAAGCTGGTATTCCTGGAACTCGTTGTTCTTGAACTTGACGTCGTGGCTGATAGAATCGAGCGCATCGTATACTTTGTGTCCTTGGAACTCTCCGGCGTGGTCGCTGAAGATGGCGAAGGTAGGGACGCAGGACAGGAGGTTGCTGAGATGGCCGCTGAGCTTTTCGATCTCAGCTTTGGACGTCTTGAGAACGACCATGACGTCTTTGGCTCCGTCGGCATCGCTGCAGAACTTCTCGACGACTTGTGTAGGAACTGCTTCGGCAGGCTTCGCAGGCGCAACACTCGCACTGGCTGCATCCGCACTCTTGGAAGCGGGTATAGCCTCGGTGGCTAGTGTTGTAGGAACCGTGATTGCGCTTGCGTCTGCCTTGTCCTGGGACTTGTTACCGCCCTTGGACTTTTCCTTGTCCTCCCATCGTCCGCCATCCTTCTCGTAATCTACAATGCCCGTCTTGGTAGGCGCAGGTGGTTTCGCCTGTCCCTTGCCACCTTGTGCTCCCTTGTCATCCCATCTGTGGTCGTCTGTTTCAGTAGGCCGGTCTTCATGTGCTACCGGGCTTGGTGTTGTCGCGAGCGGTGTCTCGATGACGGGGGGCGGTATTATCGGGTCGGTGTGCACATTCTTGTGGTCGTAGTGGTCGATGGCAGGTATCGAAGGTTGGGGGGTTTGGTGCGGCAGGCCGAAAGTCCAGAAGAAAGTTATGAGCGAAAAGGAGACGATGATGATGGCGAGGCGTGAGGGAGTGATGAGCGGCATAGCGGCGACAGGGCTTCGAACGCCCAAGGTACAGCTGGGAAGATGATGGAGGGTGGTTCAGAGCATTGAAATAGACAGTAGCATCAAGATAAGAATAATCGGGTCATGGTGCTCAGAATCGCCCAAGTCGCAAATGCCCCTCTGAGCGATGATCCCAGGAATCATGGGCGGACTGAGGCGGTGGCTCTTCGCCCCTTGGCCTGTGGCGCTCGGTCTAGCAGGCGCGCCGAAGTAGACGCTATCTGCACGCTTGATCTGCGCAACTCCATTTTCCATCTTGATTGCTGTCGCAGGTGATTGCTTTTGGAAGAAACAAGACGAAGAGATTTCACGTTGCAAGAATCGCGACACGCAGGGCATCGACAGGCTCAAACACGTGGCCAGGGTCCACGCAGCATTCCATGCCTACCTAGGTAGGTACCGCACAGTGCAGATGTTCCCTCCGTCTTCATCGGCAACACTCCACGCTTATGATGCGATTACGAGGTTGCGCCGAACAGCAGAGATAGTCTACAGAGGTTAAGAATGGTTGTTTCGTCCGAACCTACAGATCTTGCGTTATTTTTGGCGCCTCACTACAGCTCTCAATTTCCCTCCCACCGGAGTTCTTCCACTATCCACAGCTTCATTACCCAGCACGCCATCACCAAATCGCGTTTCTTTCCATCTCTCTCAGTTTCCTCCGTCATCTCCAAAACACGCCCTGCTTCATTTGATGGACGTCTTGTTTCCACAAGCAGTCCATTGGCACACCATGCTCCCAGCCCCTCCGTCTCTTCACGCGCAACGACTACACCCTCAGCATCCTCCCACACACCTTTCTTGACACAATAAAGAACATGTTTTTCTGGCTCACACACCCCTCTGTAATCACAGATATGGTGTTTAGCCTTACATTTTGTAACATGCCAGAATCGCGTCCACTCGCCGCCCCAGAGAGACTTCCCAGAAGTCATTTGGATACTACCAGGGAGCGTTCCGGCTTTTCGACCGCGCATCTCAAAGAGATCCATGCTGTAAAGCGTTTCTTCTTCATTATAAGAGATTTGCCGATCTCGTAGTACGTGGGCAGCCGGTACTGAGAGAGATCGAGTCTCGCGTAGAGGGACTGCGCGAATGTGCAACTTGGGCACAGACTCGCTACGATCGAACTGTCGCTGCAATTGGTATCGTGGAATATTGCGCGTCTTGGTGGCGTATATCAAAGGCGCCTCCAGTCTGAACGCCTTCGTTGGATCTTCTATCGGCGAAAGCTGAAGTATTGCTTCCTTCGCTTCGTGCGGCTCTTGGCCTACCGAACTCCGTTCACGTTTATATTTCGGGAATGTGTGCGAAGATACCAGTGGGCGACGAGCCAGTATGTTGGTGTTCGGCAGCTGCGTCCTTGATGTCGAGGATGGGCTGCTGCTTGGACGACTCAATTCTGACCACATGCTAGAGGGAGATGTAGCTCCGTCCGAAAACGCCTCTTCACTATTCGTGATTGCTCCAGTCATTGCGTCGAACGGGTTCTGTTCATCTGCAAACGCCTTGAGAGTGAACGAAGGGTCCACAAGTTGAATCCGGTCGTCTTCGCCCAATAGTGTAGATCCAAGCGACTGTCTGAACATCTTTGCAATTGCATAAGTTAATTCAAAAGGATGGCATGCTATCGCAGCATACCATTACATGCCTCTCTATATCTACTCGCAACGTATGTACGCGTCCCGCGTTGCGGATGCATCAGCCACCACGAGCCATTTGATTCAGCCACTATCGATTCACAAGTGCAGCACGAACCGATAGTTGAGCACTAGATGGGTGCGGAGTCATACGGAAGCATGGAAGCGATGTGACTAGATAGGCTGTAGTGTGCGGATGTGGCGGAACGAGCTATCAGTAAGCGCCTGAATAAGCGTGAACTACGGGTTAGGTACGCGCAATTTACTGTCTACGTGTAACATCTTGTTGGGAGCAGGCTATACTACGTTTGTGACCAACTCAGGCACCGGTGGTTGAATCCGGCGACTGTACCACCTGCCATCCGCCCAAGCATTCTTCCTTTCGTCCTCAAACAAAACTGCTCACAGAATTGGAGCAAAGAAGTTGAACTTGCCAAAAGGGTCGTACTCCTTTTTCAGCCTTCTCAACTTCTCCAGTCTCCACGCTTCATACCCATAGAGCTCCTCAGTCGTCTCGTCTCCCCTCGCGTAATTGATGTAAGCCTCGTAGGTCTTGTTTGTCCCTTCAATCAAAGTATCGCGTATCTCGCCCGCAAAACCCCACGCTGCTGCATCCAGACTAGCATCCTTCTCGTACGTCATGAACGGCGAGAACAGCAGCTGGCCGTCTCGGTCCGGGTATGCTGTGCTATCACTAGGTATCTCGCCAACGCGATTGGTAGAGTAGCTTTCAAGTAGGACGGCTGAGCTGCGGAACTCTGGGGGGAAGGTTGCCATAATGTCGAGAACTTTACGGAGAGAGGGATTGTCGTATGTGTCTGCTGATACGGGGACTAGAGAACGAGTGAAGCCTTTGGTGCACGATGGGCCGTTGCGGTCGGCGCCTGTGTACTTACTCACACCAGCGAGGTCGGTCACGCCGGAGTCGGTAGAAATGGGCGAGAGTGCGACGAGAGGGTCGGTGTACTGCGTCGGAACGGTGCTGGCGCCTTGGTAGATGACCCAGATGATTACAATGGGCTAGT
Organism: Alternaria alternata; assembly: GCF_001642055.1. Classification (NCBI taxonomy): domain Eukaryota; kingdom Fungi; phylum Ascomycota; class Dothideomycetes; order Pleosporales; family Pleosporaceae; genus Alternaria; species Alternaria alternata. The sequence continues at coordinate 50,619 of NW_017306228.1, read as the reverse complement.
GACGTTAGTTGTGGTGTATGAGCATAGCAATGGATGTAGACTTACATTTACCGGATCCACTTCAGGATCGAAAGAGAACACAACGTAGTGTTCAAGGCTCACTGACCTGTTTGCCATCACCATCCAGCTGTTCGCGACTGATACAACATCCTCCATCTTGTCGTGTGTATAGAAGTAGCCGCTGACTGCCCATTGGTCCACATCTGGCTTTTTGTCATAGATCTTGATCTCAGCCTCAGTCACGATGCCGAAATTATGACCAGCACCACGTATCGCCCAGAACAGATCCGGGTTATTCTCGTCGACAGTGATAGCGGTACCATTGGCGAGCACCATACGCGCGAATACGAGCTGATCAGATGCCAGGCCGTACCTTCCTTGGTTCCAGCCGTGACCGCCACCGAGGATAGGTGAGATGTAACCAACGCAAGCACAGGCCGTTGTCATGGTTTGCTTGTCATGGGCCCAGAGAAAGTCAGTGACATCGCCATTAAGGATGCCACCTTGGATGAGAGCAGTGTCGCCATCATCGGCGATAACGATGTCGTTCATACCCCGTAGATAGATACCAACAGCATTGGTAATGTTATTGAGGTATGTCGTCGTCGCATGAGCGCCCGAAATAGCATGGAATGGCTTGTCGTTCGCATTGGCGTATAGTATCTATTCTCTGGTTAGCTAGAATACAAGTGTACCGGAGTATGCATTTACTCACAGCCGCTTGCACATCTTCCTCTGTTGCAACTTTCACGATCATATCGTAATGGGGAGTTTGCCCGGCGCCCCATCGTATAGTAGCATTAGCGAATTCTTCTGAACCTTGGTAGTAGACTTCCGCGAGGTCACTCAATGAAGACTCGAAGATTTCGAGAGCTCCATTGGATGAGTTTGAAGAAGGTAATGCAGTAGCGAAGCAGCCCATTAGGACGCTCGCCGCCAATTGGACTTTGTGTAACATCCTGGATGGCGACTCGAGTGAGTAGAAGCGCAGTAGTTGAATCCATACTATTAAGCTCTGGTTTTATAGTGCCTTGATAGACGATAACGTGTATGTGAAAGTTTGCGGATCGCACGCCTGATCGACTTGCCCATAGGGGTAGGTGAAGGGCCGCCCTTGGTGTTTCCCGCGCCTCTCCACCGACTCCAACACAACGGAACAAAGAAAATATGCTTAGCTCGAACCCATCATTCCAACATAACGGATGAGGCGTGGATGTTGGAGAAGGGTGTGTTCGATGGGGTATTAGTGAAGTCCATCCTTCATCTCATGCAGGTACGGCAGTGTGATGATTCGTCGTCGGACTGGATCTTCGGAGCAAACCTTCCTCATTAGATACAACCAGTGAAGTCATGAAGGTGAACGATGTCGAATTTGAGTGAATTTGCAAACGTAGGATCGTCCTGTCTGTAGCGGCACAGCGAGCTGGCCAGCCGCGAGATTGGTTGATTGGTTGATTGGTTGCTCGTACACCGCCATCGAAGGGAACAGTAGATTCGTGTGGTCATACAAGTAGCCAAGATTTAGTGTATGTATAGGCAGACATTTTGACACTGAATGTTCTCAAAAAAGTGGTACATCGAATTCTGTTTCATCTTCAACATCTCGGTGTAGCGTGGGCGACACGCCGTGAATGAGCGATGGCTGATGGAAAGGGCTCGGGGCCAGCTAGGCAACTCGACCTTTCGTCTACATATATTGTTGAAGACGAATACGATTTGCCGATGAAGTTTGACGAGATCTGGAAGTGTGTTGAACAACACGTAAGACTGCCTGGGTTGGCCATAAGCGGAAGGGATAACTTTCGTTCCGCTGGCCCCAATTTTCCGCCATCGCTACCCAGGTGTGTTTCTTCCGCGCCAGTCAGCCTGGCAACGCCCTCACCACGCGCAAGATGCATCCGCACCTACATCATCGCAACCTGTCGTTGTCAAAGCTTACGACTTATGTATAGCGCATGAAACGAAACGATCGCGATAAATGTGTTGATTGCGATTGATTTTACGCTCCTCGAGCTCTGTGAAACCTCGCGAGGCCACCAGATGGTGAGATGGCTGTAAGATCAGGACGTAACGAGAGCCACGTGGCGAAGTGCCCCTCAGCCCAAGGGGCGTGTGCATGGAGGGGCACCATAGCCTGAGACGCTGCGACGGCCGTACTTAACAGTGTCCGTATCTTGAACACGATCTCTCCACTATCCACTATTCCTACAAATCTTATACCATATAGAACAAAGTATATGAGCATGGCTTTCGAATTGCACCCCGATGATCGTATCGACTATGAACACTCCAATTCTCAGACTGAGGTGTTTTCCGACATCATGTCTTCTTTATCCCTGCCCTCATCGTTCCGCAGCGGCGAGTGTTATGCTCAGCAACGACTGTCGAACCAGCATCAGGTCTCTTTCGAATGGCTGAGTCAAGATACAGTCGACCCAAATACAGTGTTCATGTTAAACTCCGCCAACTATATAGGTAACGAGCTCGGAGTATCGTAAGTTGTCTTCGGTCGCATGTTTTATAGTACAGCTCACTGACATGTTCGGATGGGGGCATGTATCTTCGATGTTCCAGCCTCTCCGTTGCAAGGGGATGCGCGTATCTTTTGGCAAACTCCCCCTTTCTACAGGAGTCAGGTGGTTGGATTCAACAAACCATCGTTTCGGAGTTTGCCTAAAAGCGTGTATCTTTGTGCAACGATTTCCTTTGTGTTCCCTTTGTTTATTCTTTGCTTTCCAGTTCTGTTTCTCCCTTTCGTATTATCGACCCAGCAGAAACCTGTTGGTCCGGAGCAGTCCAAGGTGATATTCTCATAGGTAATCTCTTGACTTCTTTCCGCCTGTCAAGCATGTACTGAACACAACATGTATCTCTTTCCTTTTATCAATGCCATGGTGTGTATATCTTGCCATGATCGTGCCCCCATCTAGCCTATGCAGAACGGAACATTCCTACGCCTCCAATCAGGATTGCCTCAACCACGGCTCATGCTACCCGATGGTTCAGAAAGAGTACGGGACAGGCTTCCTTGAGCCGTTGAAATCGACTGCCAATTTTGGACCGAATACGTTTCGATGGACTGGTAGGAAGGGACAGAATACGTTAAGAGGGGTTGGTAGGAAGGGGCAGCACCACTCGTCTACAGCAGATGTCTCCACCGATATCTCCTTCTGTACGGAGACCAAGACTGTCTACATATGCACACGCGACAACTGCAACAAGAGATACTCTCGTCTGCAGGACCTGCGCCGCCATTGCCGGGGATTTCATCTGCAGGACCATCAATTCAAATGCCGCGCTCTCGGATGCGAACGCGCTGTTCGTGGCTTTCCAAGGAAGGATAAGAGAGATATTCACGAAAAGAAGATGCACGTTGATATCGGAGATGGCATCCTTCTGTGAAAGGAGTGATGACAAGACGAGCGCAAGAGGCAGTGAGTCTCGGAAACGTGATAAGGCAGGTGGGTCGGAAACGACCTCACCTTTCCCAACTCGCTGGATTTACGATGTGGCGCGCTAGGCGGTATTATACGCGAGAAACTTTGGTGGCTTGTCGAGGTTGGGCGATCATGTCTTGTAGGGCTTTCTGGTCGGCGTTCCTGTTGTTTGAGCGATCCTTTGTATATCAAATTGAGGGATGCCTCTGCTATCAGCGAACCGATGCATGCTGATCAGCAGTCCATGGTACCTGATTCTCTTTGCTTAACTTCCTGTTTCGGACATGTGACTGCGCATTGGTTTGCCCGCGCACGATCCCCATATCCGGGCCGCACTCCGACTCTGGTCGAACCAATGACTCGGGCAACTTTTGTGTTTCAACGGATAACAGCGCATTATGATCTCACGGTCCCGTTCTTTACCGATTTCAATGCGATCTGCTCGCAAACTACATAGTCTTGGACTGACTGTGCTCCCATAGCTGTGAAATTAACTTTTGGCAATGCCAAATTCCTCACCAATACTACGGCGTCATTTTTGGTCCGAAGTCAGGCCTAGACGGGCCGCTAGACCCCATGCCACTTGGGGAAACACCTACAGCAGACAGGGTATCAACATGCCCCTACGAAGTAGTTCCTTGCTCGAGAGCACTGGGATTAGGGGCCCAAGACAAAACTTTGGGGGCGGAGTCTGGGCGTGCTCCTCTTTGCTGCGCTGCCCGCTGCGTTACCTTACCTCGTGCCTTGTTTACTCGATTTTGATTACCCATCTGCGCCCGTCTCTTCTGGCCACCTCCGCGGGAACGAATTAACAACAAATCGTAAAGGGAAACCATGTCAAGGATCGCTTGTGCCTGGGCGGACTTAGGCGAAGATGCCGCAGGCGCGAATCAGTGGTACGAGGGTACGCATGTACCCGCTGCCCTTGCAAAGATCAACTCCACTGCCCGCACTGCAGAGCAGGTGGAAGACAATACATTCGCAGAGGTAGCTGCAATCGAAGGCAGCCTCATGACCATCTATGATCTACCCAAACACCAAAGTGCGCAAGAGTTGGATGCGCAGCTATGCCCAGCCTTGGACCGACTTCCGAAAGAGGCGATAATAGAGACGCGGGTTTACAATGAGTATGCCAATTGGTATGGGGAAGAATGGCGGGGCGGTACGTGTCCCACAAGACCATGACACAAGGATATAACATGGTGACTTACGCCCTGAACCAGACTCCCGCGATATCCAAATGTGGATGATAGTCCTATGGCAACCCGACTCGGAAATTCATGACGAATTCTTAGCATGGTTTAAAGATGAATTTGCGCCTGGCATGCTCAAGAATCCCGAACTACTCCGCACACGCATCTTCAAGCTCGAGCACGTATCCAGAATCCAAGACCAGAAACACAAACAAGTGGACAAAGCATCAAGATATCAGTACATGACGTTCTGGGAGTTTAACACTGAGGAGCTGCCATGGGAGATTTTAGTATACCTAGGGTCCTCAGAGGGATGGAGGTACTACGTTGAGGGCGGACGCTTGGTATGTTGGAAGCTTCTACCCCTACGAGGATCAATCAGCTAACCGACTGTAGTCATGGCAAATGGGACAATTCTTGGTAAGTAATCTATATCCTGACATCGAGGACGCGGAGTATTCTGCCGTCAAGGGGGCAAGAATTATTGTAACCCTGGTCACACAGGAGTCATGAACCTCGTCAGCACCAATGTCAAGCTAACACAATGTAGGAATATCAGGACCTAGACGACGATACCAGTCAGCATAGCGGAATTGATCCACTAGACGGACGATTGGATGGAGAGCTTGAGAAAACACCATGACGAACAACTGGTATCACGGCCTGGATTTGAGGACCTGGACTAGTCTGGACTGGCTATCATTTTGCCATTGGTATAAGGCGTTAGAGTAATACCCCTAAATTCTATTCTCCATACAAGCTTCCTGTTTGAGCCTATATGCTGCTTGACTAACATAGACGTAGCACGTGATGCTGATGGCCTAATTCTGGTCCAATTCGCCCTTGTCTGGTGTGTAAGGAGGGGTACCAGGTGTGGCCGTTGGTATGGAGCGATAGGATGGCGCACTGGTCTGAGCATGGACTATTCCAAGCATATCAATAGAAACCTGTTCCAAGGCAATCTTTGCAACATATTGCGGCTTCTGCGCTCCGCTGACGCCGGATGGGAGATGTTTGAGATTCAAAGTGTTTGACTTGTGAGATGAGCTACGTGCTTCCTTCTTCTGTTCGGCCTCGCCTAGCGGATGATCGCGTACAAGGTGTGATGCGAACTCATGCATGTCTGGCGCAATGCAATCGTCCATGCTACCCGCTCGTAGCTTCCTCCGCGATGCCATCTCGAAGCTTGTGCCGAAGATCAGGTCCGATGACTCCTGTGGAGTCAACCCTGGTTGCCTGAACGGGCTCCCAGGCGCTTCTGAGACGACAGAATCAGTCTGCTTCCCACTGACTTGACGATGTTTGGTAGCCCCTGATGTGTCACTTCTCAAGTCATTGACGAGTTTGATGGTACTGCCGATAGTGGTTTTAGGAGTTCTTCTTGGAGGTTCAGTTGGTGCTGCTTCCAGGCTCAGTCGATCCAGTTGATGTTGTGGAATTGGAAGCGCGCCTGAGCAATAGGCTCCTAGTTCATTATCTACGGGCCCTTCTCGTGATAATCGATCCCCGAATCGACTAGCCTTATGCCGTCTAAGGGTCTGATTTGGAGACCGACAACGATCCACCACGCCCACTCCTTCATGTGGATCATTTTGTGGCTTCCGATGTGAACGCCTCCGTTTGTCAACAGGTCGAAGTACTATGGACTCTTTGTTCGAGCTTGAGCTTAATCCCTTAGCTTGAGACGAAGCCGTACCGTCGCTCTTGGAACGTCTGTCAGAACCGTCGTCGCTTAGATCGCAAGGTTTGACATCTAGCCTCTGTAACTCTATTTTGCTTTTTATCCCTCTATCTGGCGTTGGCGGGGTTCGGCCCTTTTTGTGCCTCGTGCTGCGGCTCATGTTGTAGTTACCAGTAAGCTCAATGCCAATGAAACTTTGTCGCTCGTCTTCGTCGAGATTGGCACCTTCTACATTGGTGTATAGCCTGACTCTGCGTCCGCCACTGTCTGTACGTTCATCGCCGATCCGATAAACACATATTCGTCCCTTTCTTCCGCTTTCGTATCTCTTGCGTGCGCATACGTATTGCGGAGTAGATCTTTCGTTGCAATCGCTCGACGTGCTCTGTGGCGATAGCAGAGATCTGATGGCTCCTCGTATTCCATATTTTGCAGTTGCGTCAATGATCATAGCCATAACGCATGACTGTAGGGTGCAGTAGCGATGGAAATAGTGGTGAGATGCTCATTGTGAACATGAGCTTGAACGTAGGCTCACATTGTTGTGTCACGACTACCGAATCAACAGTCAGGTCGCAGTTGCTGCTGCGTCTTTGTCGAAGCTTTGTCGAAGAGAACTGCGTGAGCAGGTACGGTGCGTACGAGTTGTAGCCGCCGAATCTGCTATACTGAGAACATCTTAATGGTTCACTGCATCACTATCTTACCCAAATCTTCATTGCTCTCTCACCCACGCAGTACTTCAACATACTGATATGGCTCTGAGATCTCGTACAACGGTAGTTCTAACAAGACAGGTAAACATTAGATCGTTTCTAAATGTCGAACTCATTGTTCCATGCTCGATGATTGTTAACCTTGAAGGCGTGTGCTACTAGAAGCAGATTGATCGAGGCATGCCAGTCTAGGAAGCTGATGTCGGAAGCGGAAGAGCCATAGCGTACCCAGGAATGAGAAGTAAATGCATTGACGTGGACTAGGGGATGCGGAAAGAAACTATGACACCTGCAGGCGGGTGGAAGGGAAAGAGAGGCCGGTGCACGTCATCGGAGACGCGGATCCCTGCCAGCCCCACTTGATTGCCAAGGCGGGCTAATACGTTCGCTCGGTCCCACTATTCTCCCATTAAGGGAAGACCAATCTTCAAACAAAGTCTACGAGGCCTGTTGCGCATTCCTATCTACAAAGCTGATATGTTTCACACATTGCGAGTATCGTGCATGTTGTCCTATAACGCTAGCTTCATTCGAAATAGAACTATGTCGCTACACACTGCAAACCCACCCTCATTTTGCAACAAATCCTCCTGTTGAACCTTTAGCGTCCATTTCCATTGTATGCCACTAGGTTGGGTTCCTTTGTTGTGTCGGGACAGATGTATTGTCCACTCGCTGGATCAAACTTGCACAATGGAGGTATGTATGTAGCTAACGCCAGAATTCTCGCACTGGTCGCTGGACCAATGGACAATCCTTCGAGACCACGGATATAAGACGCTAATCCAGCCACAAATGGCGCAGCGGCTGAGGTACCATCCTGTGTTGATGTGGCTGTATCTGAGGTGTGCCATGTAGACAAAATGCTGCCACCAGGAGCCCAGATGTCTATGACAGAGCCGTAGTTCGACCAAGATGAACGGGAATCATTCGACTCGACGCTTCCGACGCAGAGAGCCCCAGAAGCGCGGCATGGCGAAACATTCTCCGCCGGCTGGTTTTCGTTGCCCGCAGAGATGACACACAATATACCTTGATTATATAGTGACGTTACAGCGTTGTCAAACACTGAGGATGCTGGCCCGCCGATCGACATGTTGATCACGGCAGAAGTCTGTCGGCCTTTGGTGATGATATCGTTCGCTGCCCAATTCAGACCACTCATTATAGTGGATGTAGGTGCGCCCCCATCAGAAAAGACCTTAACCCCAATGAGATTTGTCTTTTTAGCAACACCGTAAGTCTTCGCACCGATCACACCGGCCACGAAGGTGCCATGACCGTAAATGTCAGAATTGACGGTGTCGATCGCGTTGTATCCCCAGGAGGCACGGCCTTCGAATTCGGCATGAGTCGTACGAATTCCGCTATCGAGCACGTATGAGTAGGTACCTGCACCAGCAGTCGAATCGTATATGTAGCTGGTAGCTCCTTTACTCTTGGATGAGATTCGTCCAAGACCCCATGGTGCGTTGTTCTCTGGGAGTTATCAGCACTGTTCCCTCAAGATTGAGGCATTCTCACTGCCTGCCAGAGTATATGAGATACGTACGTGTTACGAGAGCAGAGGGAAACATCATTGAGTCTTTCTCCACGATGAGAACTTCAGGTAAAGCCTCTAACTCAGCGATGACAGCAGGGTCAAACGATCCTGTGTAACCTTTGAAGTCTCCGAAGTCGTACTCTTGGTCAATGCTTGCAGTTATGTTGACATCATCTCTGCGCCTGATACTGCGAACCTTCTCATGGTGAGCAGCAACTGATTCGACATCGACGCCTGGCATGAGTTGAACGATGTATCGTTCTGCGGTTACATCTTCGGGGGAGCGAGCTGCAAGTGGTGCTGCCTGAGCAACGAACGGGACTACAGCAGCAGCAAGGGCGAAGACACGAGTGAACAACTGCATCGTATATAGAACAAAGAGAAGCTGTAACAAACGGAAGGTGAAAGTGTTGGGGTTGGCCCATGGTCTATCGCATTACCTACACGATACTTATAGCGGCTCAAGCAGTCACGACTCACCTGGGTACTCTGGGCTCTATCAAATCTTCGACCTAGTGTGCTACCGGTGGAAGAATCGATATGCTATAGATCCTTCAAATCTATCCAATAGCGACCACGTTCGAAGCAAGATTCACGGCCCCGGGCGCTTGCGGCTGTCACACGGTTGACATGGGCAAAGACAGTTCCGTTTATACTCCACATAATCCACTGATATTTGAACCATCCACCCGCTCCTGCCTTTTCTTCGCGAACTCCGATGATTTCTGCAGGCCTACTGCACTGCAATGCAGGAGCAGCGCTTCTCATGCAACATGTATTGATGTGGCGAGGCACATTCGACAGTGGTATTGGTATTGCTAGGATATGGTTGCGAATCCATCAACTCTGTTATCTTCATTATAAGAAACCGCCTTGTAAGCTTACCATACATACAACGATCGCAGTGCAGATTGTCATAGATCCAGAACGGCGTGAGAGTTGCTGTCAAGATGGTGTTCTCGCTCGTGGCCGTGGTGGGGCCATGTCTTAACCGCGCCGCAATCCATCACTAACTAGACTCGATCCGCGGGATTAGGCCTCACCCGTTCACTGACTGCATGCAGTCTGAGACCGACAAGGACCAGATAGACTGTTAGTATGGAGTGGCGAAATGTTGCTGTTTAGCCTGCATCCACTTAATTGGTCCCCCACTCATCATGGTTGTCTTTCGAGGACCGAGGAATATCTTCATTATATTAATATGTCTTACTTGGCTAGTTAGTTAGCCATACTATATATTGTAGTCCAGTTCGCATATCAAGTCTAGCTCGATACCCATCCCGCTTAGCGGCCAAAGACAAGCAACCGTCTTACATCAGCTTACTCTTCCGGATCACGACCTCCCATCTTCTTCATCTCCTCCAGGTATTCTTCATCCGACTGGAGGTCAAACGGTAAAGGTCTGGTGATGGGCAATAGTGAAGCTCCGTGATCTTCAAGTTGCTTGAGGCGTTTCTGAGTAGCCGGCTTGGTCGTGTTGACACTGTAAAGCTTTACACGGCTGCCAGAATCGTTAGCGTCGTATGCCTGAAAACATGCAAAGGCACTCAGATGGAAAACACTTACTGGCAAGACGATGTTACGTGAAGATCCCAGTTCCATGCGCTCCGCACAAAGGTTGGTTGTGTGTTCAAAGCATCATCCCAGCAACGAACGCAGAACTCGCTAATCATCATTAGTGTTGTTCAGCAAACATTTAGGTGTGCGAGACTTACAGCCATCCTTCCGCATCGACTGGGATGTCGATCCACCATGTGCGCCAGGCGTGGTAGTACTTCTTGCTCAAGTTCTCGTACGGTACTTCATACCACACGCCGCCTCCGTCATTACTGACTTCGACTCGTTCGGGCCAACCACTGCCGCTGTATGCCCAACCGGTCATACGGATCTTTCCATCATGAACAATGACGTCCTTGTCGACAGGCGTCATGATTGCGCTGGCAACAGGCATAGTTTGGATGCTGAAACCGTTACTGTACGTGACGTTCTGCTTGCCATTCTGTGGGGTGTAGTATAGATACTCTTTCATCTGCACAGGAGCCATGGAAGGAGCATCAATGACATTGATGCGGGTTAGCCATTTGCAGCTCCTAGCACCGATGTAGCCCATCACGACAACACGAAGTGGGAAACCATGGATGGCAGGTAGTGGCTCTCCGTTCATCTCCCAAGCGAGCATAACCTCGTTGACCTTCACCTTGCGAGTTGGCACGGAGACAGCGTAGTTGTACACCTGACCCTTCTTGAAGTAGGTATCGGCGCCAAAGAACTCCACGTGCTTTCCTTCCGGCTTCAGCCCACAGTACTTGAGAACCTTCTTGAGACTGACGCCTACGTAACGGGCAGTTCCGATGGCGCCTTCTCCCCAAGGCGCGTTGATGAGTTCATCTCCGTCTCCTGGGTAGTCGTGAATTTGTTCGATACGCCGGGTACCACTGCACTGCAGAGTAACGCAAGTATCCATACGCGGGAACTTGCTCTCATCTTGAAGCTCTTTCAAGGTGATCTTCCTTGGCGTGTTGACGAGACCTTCGACCTCAAAGAAGTACTTTTCTGGATCAATCTCAGGAACACCTCCATGGTTCCGAATAAAGTGGTCTTTGTTGGGAGTAATCTCATTCTCGACCAGGCGCTTTCGTTGCGGCTCTCCGTTGTAAGGGAATTGCAGGACATGAATCATGTCATCGCTCTTCTCTTTCTTGACGTACTCCCATGAAATGGCTGGAAGATCCTTGGTCGTTTTACCCAAAGCGTAGTGGTAGTATTTCCATCGCACGCCCTCTAAGACTGGATTGGTGTCGGGTAACGGCTTCATCTGGAATTCGGGAGGTACAGGAAAGTCATATTTCGCTAGAATTTCTGCCGCCTTCTTCTTCTTTTCTGGGTATCGCTCCCACTCGATATATCCTTTCCATCCTTCTCGCTCTTCCGGGAAATCCGGCTCTTCAGTGGTCAAAAGCTCAAAAGGCTTTGCGTTTGGTTCGGCGGGCGCCATGATTTGAGTATGGAGTTGGAGGATTTCGATCTAGGATGAAGTTTGGGATACGACCCTTTACAAATGAAGGTAAATCCCGCACTGTGGGTTGATAGCGCCAGTACCTGTGCGACATGTCATGACCTCAAGGTGACTGATTCTTAATCATGGGCTATACTACCCTACCACGATGCGTGCTGCAGGTAACCCCTGTACGCATGTGATTTACCCAGATCCACGAATCGAAATGCCGCAAGCTCCGCAGAAGCGACAAGCAGAGATACACTACTACGTCATCATGATGGATATCAAAGAGCTGTCAGAAAACCCTGGAGGGTACAACGCGTCTAGAACCAATAGTCGTTAAGTCCGAAATCCGAGAAAGGGCAAAAGCCGGAGAAAGTCATGAATACGACACGCCCCGCATGAAACTGATGATTAAGGATGCCAAAAAAGCTTGAGCAGACTGCTTGTTGGCACTCAATGGCACCCATCAAGTCTCAGCGCTCGTGGCTCAACCAGCTGTTGTTCGTGATGAGTAGCTGATTACATGCAGGCCGTATGCGAGATGTCTAAACAGCCTTGGCTTACACGCGTCGCCGATGATCCTCGGAGGTTTTGAGGGAAATTTCCAACGAACCAGGGATGAGGCATATAACAGACAAAACCGGGAAGCAACGCGATGACCGTTGGTGTTGCAGAGCGTGCGAGGGGCCAGTTTGGTGAAAATACGCGGCAGTTGTTTCCGCACGTGTCGCCTCGGCGAGTTGCATGGCAAGCTAACCGCGTATGACCTGGCGCTTCCAAACCCCCCGAGGTCCTCCGCGTCGCAGCACACCACGACTGTGGCATTGGACGTGGACGTCCATTGTTCACCATACTTCTGCAGCCGAAATGGCATATCATAAGTTCACGATACCGCGTTCCGATCTCATAGCGCCTAGTATCGAGATGTACCAGCTCGCATAATAGTGCGTGTAACGTAGACGTTGAAGTGGAGTGCATCCATACAGGATAAGGAGTTAATGCCGCCTCAACTCTAGACAATACGCCACCTTCTTTCTACAATTGAATAAGAGATGGGCCACCCATGCTATGTCAATCTTCGCCGCACGACTTCGCTTGAATATGGCATAGAACTGCAGAACGAGAGGGCCATTGATTGTCACACCTTCGTCCTCAAGAAGCAGACTTGTCGAATACCATCGCATATCGCGTTGACTCCCAAGAAACTGTCGCAGGAAATGTCTATTCCAAGCACCGGAGACATCTGATTCGACAAAACACTCGGATATGAAGACGTTTTCCATGCGGCAACGCCACCAAGGGCGGCCCTTAGGTATAGATACGGCCCGTGTCCTTCAATCCCGAATTCTGGCGGCATTGCCTAGACGGATAGTGACCCCGAGCACATCTGTTAGGACAGCCATGGTATCGCTCACATGCTTAGCTACATTTTTGATGCAAAAAGCCCAACGAATATGCTCGAACTTATGGGGTTTGTTCATTTTGGGTTGAATAGGTCTGAGCTGTCAAAGAGGTGTTCAAGGGATCCTCTGATCTACTAAACGATCGGTATCATCTTGACGCTAAACGGAAGTCAGTATGCCGCATCGAACGAACATAAGGACCATGCATACGTATTCTGGAGATAACATCCTGGAGATGCATCCAATAGCCATTTCTGTTTGGGATGCCTGTGTCGCGGAGGCACGGTTGTGATTCACATTCGTCAAACAACGAACCAGCACTTTGATAGTATCTGACTCGATGGCGGATGGACAGCAAAGGATCCGCGGCAGATTCATGGAAAGCAGATCATCATGGATATGGAAAGCCCGTCGTGTACTTCTGATTATAGGAGGTGTTGCTTTGGCCAGTCCAGCAATCGACTCCCGTCTATCTGCCTTTGAAGGTCCAGACTCTGTTGGTTTAGATACCTATCACATGTTCCTTTCACGATCATTCAATACCGTCAACCCTCTTACTATATAGCTTAGGGTTTCCTCTCTCTCACATAGAACAATCACATCACTCTCTTGTTGTTCTACAGATTCTTCCTAAGTGATAACAGTCGACATGGCGAAGAACACGCAGACTACGCTGATGCAGAAAGCAAGAGCGTCAGGCTCCATTGATACGTTCGAGCTGACATGTTTACTCTGGGGAAAGTATGTTCGGTACACAAGGTCTTTGCTGTCTCTTTACTAATCCTCTTGCCAGGGAACGTATTGTTAAGGAGCGGCGAGCTGCTTTCAAGCGTGTTGAGAAAGCACTCGGCACTTACGATAGTACGAAACTTCCGCGATGCTACTCAGAAACCTCACGCGAGGATCTGTTTGAGCAAGGTCTCGAGATGGGAAAAGCATGTCTTGATGATATGCTCGAGCATAACCACGAACACTTTGTATGGGTCACTCCTCGATACAACCTCGTAAACGCAAGGTAGGTCAAATCAGGAAAAGTAACAGGTTGTCGAACTAACGGCTGATAGCCCCTTCGGTCACAAAGCTGTTCTGTTTGAGCCTGCAATGGAACACAACGGCACAGAGGAACAAAAGGCACAGTGGCTTCCGCTCGCTCGATCCGGCAAGATACTCGGTACATATGCGCAAACTGAACTTGGCCATGGTTCTTTCGTGCGAGGCATCGAAACCACTGCGACGTTCGACCCTGATAGCGATGAGTTCGTCATTCATTCACCAACAATCTCATCAACGAACTTTTGGCCTGCTGGATTGGGCTTCTCGACCACCCACGGCGCAGTCATGGCAAGACTTATCGCCGGTGGTCAAGACCAGGGTCCGCATATCTTCCTTGTGCAACTTCGATCGCTGGAGGATGGCAAGCCAATGCCTGGTATCAAGATGGGCGACGTTGGCTTGAAGCTCGGGTAAGTAACCTGATCGTATGAGATAAAAAGCGCTGCGAATCTAACAACATACCAGCTATAACGAAGCAGATAATGGCTTCGCCTCTTTCGACCAAGTTCGCATACCTCAATCGCAGATGCTCATGGCGCACAGTCAGCTCGCACGCGACGGCACATTTACCAAAGATCCCCTCCGCGCCAAGCTCTCATACTCGGTCATGCTGCTTGTTCGCGGCCGGATGCCTGGTATCTTTACCGTACAACTAGCGCAAGCATTGACAATTGCGACACGGTATTCCGTTGTGCGACAACAGGGCCTTGGTCCTGCCGATGCACTGAACACTGAAGCGAGCATTTTCCAGTATAAACACCAACATTTCCGTCTTATGAGCATGATAGCTAAGACGTATGCAATGTTCTTCGGTTCGCGGGTCTGCGATGACCAGTACAACGAACTCCGTGAGATGCAGAGCAAAAACGACCATTCTCTCTTGCCATCTGTTCATGCACTGACTGCGGGTATGAAGGCATACGTCACATCAGAGGCCGCTGGCGGTGCTGAAGACGCGCGCAAACTATGTGGTGGCCATGGATATATGTCTATATCCGGCCTCCCGGATATTGTCGGTGCTCTCACAGGCGGTGCGACATTTGAGGGCGAGAACTATGTTCTCTGGCAGCAGGTTGGACGGCACCTACTGAAGCAACTCGACCGTCTACAAGATGGCGAGCCAACCGAGCCGCAGGTGCAGTACCTGGCTGATGTTGAAGATTCCAACATTGCATGCAGCGCATTCGGAACGCAGTTTCTCGATCCGGAAATACAGCTTACGATCTACCGCGACCGCGCACATCGTCTGGTCGTCAAAGCACATTCAGCTATCCGAGCTTCCAGCAAGTTGCCTACGGATGCATGGAATGAGCATATGATGCTGCCGATCTCCGCCTCATGAACTCACATTGAATACTTCATTCTTAGGTCCTTCATTGACACTATCTCAAGTCTTCCTGATACCACGTCGTCCAGCCTTCGCACTGTACTGAACCGAACGCGCTCGCTCTTCGCCCTCTCCACCATTATAAATCCACGAACAGTCGACGCCCTGTCTTTCGTAGAGACAGTCTATGCGGATTCTCCATATCTCACAACAACGCAACTCGATCTCATCCGCTCACTGGTCAACGGCTTGCTCGGTCAGCTACTGCCTGAGGCAATTGCATTGACCGACGCATGGGACTTCTCTGACGCAAGTCTTTGCAGCGCATTGGGTATGTACGACGGCAACGTGTACGAGAACATCATGCGCTGGGTCGACCAGCTTCCTATCAATCAGAAGGCGTGGCAGAATAGTGGGGTACAGGAGGGGTGGGAGAAGTGGGTTGACCCTATCCTGAAGAGAGAGATCGCGATGTTGTAAGGGAAAACGACTTGAGCATGCAATTTGCATGATCATGAGATATATGATGATCGTCTTTGTCAGACCATGATGAGACTCGTCAGTAGATGTAGATGTCGAAAACAGTCGTTGGATCGTTCGGTTGAGCCGTTCCTTCGTCCCACTACAGACTTGGTCCTTGTGCTTTTTTAGCTAAACCATTGGCGAGCTCAAAGCTCCTTTCACCGTGAATAATAGTCTTGATAGCAGATCATCTGAACGTTGCTCGGAGGCTGTGTGTGTTACACTCACATGCAACATGATTTCGCTCACTAAGGTCTTCGAGGTGTTCAACTTCTACTTCCCCCTTCGTTTTCTTAACACTCTACCGTTGCTCGCCACATCATTCTCCGCACTCGTACTATTTCCATCTTGCTCAGTCATCTCGCTACCACCACGCTCCCTTTCTTTGATCCTTAGTACCTTGATTCTCCACACCCGCTGCTCCATCTTCAATCTCAACTCTTCCATTTCCCTTTTCTCCGCGACCGTCGCATTCTCCGGTATTTCAGGTAAATTCTCCAATTCCAATTCCACGTCCTCTCCGTCGTTCATAATGACATCCTGTCCGGTATGAGTAGGTGAGTCTTCCGCACCCGAAACAGGCATGTCCTCTGTGTTCTTCATGGCCACGTCTTCCTTGTTGCCCGTAAACGAATCCTCTACGTCTCCTCCACCATGATTCGAAGGAGCTTTGACCTCTCTACGAACGGTTGGAGTGTCAAGACCATCGTCTAGGTCCGGGATATCAACAGCAGTGTTATCCATCTCCATCTGCCAATGCGGCTCCCTGACTCTTTGTTGTTGGAGTCTCGATAACCGCTTCTTCCTTTTTCTTCCTCCCAAATCCATCTCATCACCATCAAGATCCGAAAGAAAACCAGTGTCATCTGGTGCCCGGGGATCTGGATCTTGTTGGATCTGACTTGGGAGTTCTGCTGCAAGAGGATCTGACACTGATTCCTCATCTGCTTTTCGTCGTTTACCTCTCGTTGCCGGTTTTGGCCGCGTAGGCTTTTTTGCAGCAGATGCTTCAGGATTCAAATCTACTTTGACGGGTTTAACGCCGTTAAGGTATTGGTATTTTCCGCCGGCGAGGGGCTCGGAAGATCCTTCTTCTTCATCCTCGTCGTCATCTTCCTGATTCATTGGTGTTTTTGGAATCTGAATGCTTGCTTGGCGAGTAGTGCGGTTGGCAGGCTTCTCTTGTGAACTCGGTCCAGGGTGCGCCGTATCAGCGCTTGTCTTCTCAGCCTCACTTTTATATTCTTCCAAAACGGTTTTCAAATCCACTTCATTGCTGCCAATAGCAGAGCTATCCTTCTCTTTGCGTATCTGTATGGTTTTCCTTAATCTCTTCTTAAAGTCCGGATGGGTAGTGTTGGGCGTTGATGCAATTGAACTCAAGAGTCCCATGAATTCATTACTCCATTCCCTCCATTCCTGGTTGTGGTTGGGACATAGAGTCTTCGGTAAACATTTATCGAAAGATGTAATTTCCCAATTAAGCATGATGGTTTGAACGTCCTCGTAGAGTTGCTTCCTTCTTCGTGGTGCCATTATTGCGTTCAAAAGCGGAAGCCTTTGGAGATGTGGTCGGTGTTATCGAATTAACGAGTAGCGGGCCCGGGAAATGTGAGATGAATGAGATGGGTTTTGCGATGATAGGGCGCGTAGAAGCAGCATCGTGGTCTTGTGTCACAATAGCAGAAAGGACGGCAAGTTGCAGTAATTCGAGGTAGAAGGGCGGTCAATGCGTTCTCGTCAGCCACTCTGACTAGTATGGGCTAGGCTCAATCTGCAGCTATATCTGACTACCTTGAGCGGCTTCTCCACGCGTATGCCCTAGCGCTTGAGGCATTGGAAATGTCTCAAGAGCCGCAGAATGCCGCCAGCCTGGGGAAACTCGAGATTTTGTTTGCTGATGGGTGGGCCTGATGATGTCATTGAGTTATTTTAGTCTGGATCTGAGTTTGAACTATTGCGGTAAGCTCGGATTCAATAGAGTAGATGCGCAATAGCTGATGAACATTGAGATGTGTCGTATCTTCTGAATTCCGCACACTCATGTTTTCTTCTAGAGACGCCTCCAGATGTTGTACAAGTCGTGTCGCGTGTATGATACAGATATAGCACAAAGCTGAGGAGAGTGTGAACGCCGCCCGCTGCCGAAACCTGCCTGCGGTATATGCCAAACATCCCAAAAACACCGCTTGCCCAGACATGTTGCTGCCCATCCCTGGCGTTATAGCGGTTCGCTCCGAACAGGTATAAGTCGTGAATCGAAAGTGTTTTACGCGGCCACAGCCATGCCGCCGCCGCCAGATCCTGCACCGACATCGCTCGGTGGTGGTGGGGGTGCATCGAGCCTTGTGTTGTCGGCCATCATGCGGTTGAAGCCAATTGATACGCCCTCAATAACAGCCAGCAAGATAGCACAGGATATCGCTCCGTTTCGCATCGACCTGTAGCCTCCTCGTACTGCGAGCGATCCGCCGGTGAAGAATC
Organism: Alternaria alternata; assembly: GCF_001642055.1. NCBI lineage: Eukaryota > Fungi > Ascomycota > Dothideomycetes > Pleosporales > Pleosporaceae > Alternaria > Alternaria alternata. The sequence goes on along the minus strand of NW_017306228.1, from coordinate 32,259 downwards.
CTGCGATGATGGCATTCCATGGGTCTTCCTTCTTCCGTATTCCCTTGACTGCGCAGTCGTATGTGTTGAAAAGTCCTCCCCAAACACCGAAGTTGCCGCCGAGAACGGGGGCGCGGGCCTTGATGGCTGTGATGGCACCGATGCGTCGCTCGCCGTAGGGTGAGTTACGGAACTGCAGGCTTGTAAGCGCACTTCTTCAAGACACCGAGACCGTACTTACGCCTTTTACGCCGTGCCATACTGCTCCTCCAACAGCCTAGCCCACAGTTAGTAATGGGTTGAAGACACTGCGCCTGAGGGGACATACGCCCATGGCAAAGGCACCACCAAAGTCATTGAGAATGACCCAGGGACAAGGATCGCGCGAATGATCCATTATGTATTATTAAGGTGAGAGACGTATTTTGGGCGGTTCCGAGGGCGACGGGAGGGTGTGGGCGAGCTTGTGGTCGGACGATAGCCACCGGTGACGATGCGCTTCGATGGAATTTCTTGAGGACCCTTGCTCCTTTGGCGCTAGCGGCGAATCTTCGGGGCCGCTGCAACCATCGTCTGCCATCAAACCTCCTGGCATGCCTCATCCTTCACCATCCGAATCACCGTGCAACGCCCAGTCTTTGTCGACTTGTGTCTGTATACTGTCTTATATATTACTACCTATCTGTAGCAGAAATGTCGAATAATGCAGCTATAACTTACCCGTTGGAGCGATGGGCATCGCACGCGGCTGTTATATCCGGAATGAATAACGATCCCAACTACAAGACGCCTCAAGACTGACTTAAGTTGTTCTGGATATTGGATGGCCATTTTATGAGTGTCCAGTGCTGGTAATCACGGCATAAGATGCGGCTGAAGAGCCTCTCTCTTTTCTACTTCTCTCTTGTGCAATACGTCCATCAGCCTGTCCAACAAGTCTAAGCAACCTTACTCTCACTATATCTCTATCATCCGTTTTCTTTATCATATCATCAGTGTACAAGTCGCCATTATCTTTTACATTCCTGCCATTTCTCTCACCGCTGCGCTGGAATGTGTCACACAATCCGCGTTCACCGTCCCAATTGGGGTACCTGACCTGCGTTCACCTGTCTTATTTCTCGTCCACAAGCTTCTACGCTCACCTAATCGTTTCTGCGTTTTGATTTCCTACCCCGCTTTAGGCATCTGTGTCACCGCGAATTGTTTAGCTCACGCGGAGTCTTGGCGCGCGTGTTGTCGTCGCCATCAACTTTGATTGTACCTCTACTCACCCGTCCACCTGTACTACCAGAATCAATCACACAAGCTCGAAAGTATGGCAGGCGCCACTCGGGGTCGTACGCGCAATGGTGCAACCAAACAGCCGCTCTCGTCCAGCGAGGATGATACACTTGCAGCCGCGCTCATGGAAGGAAACCCTCACATACCTTCGCGAGAACCAGAGCGTCTGTCTGACCGCGACGACGTATCGCGTCTGAGTGAGGGTCTGGAACCGCTGCATTTAGTTGGTCAGGACGGTAAGCTTCGTGTTGAAGAATTGTAGCTAAGTAACTAACAAAAGATCAGATACACCGCAAACTCCTAATGCACCCGCCTCTGGTGGAATTGACCCGCTTGGTATACACGTGAAAGATGCCATATCAACCATCAGTCGGCTAGAGGGACTGGGCCTGCAGATGTTAGAGATCCCTTTGCCGAAGTGCATTGTTTTGGGTAAGTTGTGTCGCACGACTTCAACCTTTACCTAACTAACATAACTTTCCAGGCGAGCAATCCACCGGGAAATCTTCGGTAATTGAAGCAATATCAGGCATCAAGACCCCTCGCTCGACCGATACATGCACTAGATGCCCACTCTTCATCAAGCTAGAACCTTCAGAGAACACTTGCGCCGGGTGGAGCGCAACAATCAGTCTACGCCGAAGCTTTGGCTATGACAGTAAAAAGGGTCGAGGACATGAAGGACGATTTCCAGGATGGGTGCAAATGCCCAAGCCTACCGATACACACTTCGCATCTACAGAAGACCCCCGCCAACTCGAAGAGCTAATCGCACGCGCTCAAACGGCGATTACAAATCCTATGATGGACTATAAGGAGTTCCTTAAAGCACCCATCGGCGCGCTCGGAGACTATCACAGCTGTGAATTTAGCCCAAACGTCGTCTTCATCGCAATCTCACATCCGGATCTTCCTGCACTAAGCTTCTATGACTTGCCAGGCATTATTGGTCAGGCAGAGTCTCCAGAGACAGGGTATCTAGTTGACTTTGTTCACGATCTAGTGACAGACTATGTCAAGGATCCAGAGGCCCTTATCCTAGTGACTTGCTCATTAGAGAACGACATCGCGAACTCGACTGCTGGTGGAATTGCGCGGAAGCTCAACGCCACAGATCGGTGTATTGGTAAGTATAATGCCCTCTGTTGTGTTCGTCGCTAATATCTCTAGGTGTGCTTACCAAACCGGACCGCTTACCAGCAGGATCCCGCTACGAAAAGCTGAAGGCAGTGTTTGACCAACAGCGCTTCGCACTGGGACATGGATACTTCGTCGTCAAAAACCTGGACCAAGACGAAATTAACCAAGGTCTCACCCATCAGCAGGCTCGTATTCGAGAGCAGGAGTTCTTCGCCGAAGGAGAGCCTTGGGCGACAGACTTTGTAGACTACGGCCATCGCTTTGGTACTTTGAACCTACAACGCTTTCTTTCTGGAAAGCTCGCGGAGCAAATTACTAAGAAACTCCCTATAATCGACCAAGAGATCAATGCCAGGCTTGAACAGGTACTCGCTGATCTTCAGCAATTTCCAGACCCACCAACTCACAATGCTGCTCGGATGATCTCGGACGTCGTGCTCGATTTCTCCCAAGATGTACGTAGGGAGCTAGAGGCTGAGTTTCCTTGTAAGGCATGGCGCAACAATTGGAAGGCGCTACAGAAGTCATTTTTCGACGCTCTGGCAAGTTTGAAGCCTACCATGTCCACGCGCGGAGATCGAGATGCGACCGTCTACATGGACGTGCTTGGAGCCCAACCTGGAAGCTCTGCCAGCAAGGCCATTGCTGTTGATGACGATGAAGAAGAAGGGGAAGATGAAGACGATGCTCATCTCATCACACCAATGAGCAGTAACCCCGAAACGCCCACGAAGAAGCGAAAGCTCGAGAGTCCAGGTCCCTTACCAGCGAAGACACCCAGCCGTCGACGTCTACCAAATTCAGCGGCTCCAGGCTCAGACCTCAGTGAATTCAGAAAGAACTTTCCTCTCGACCAGGTCACACAACACCTCGCAGAAAACTCGCAAAGCAAGGTACCAGGTCAGATTGAGCCTCGTGTTGTTGACAATATGATGCTCAAAACACTTAAACATTGGGAGAAGCCGCTCAATAACTTCTTCAACATGCTTGAAGGTCAGATTGCTAATCAGATCAAAGCATTGTTCCACAAGCACTTCTCTAAATATGAGGGATCGACTTTCTACCGAACTGCCTGGCAGATTGTTGACCAGATGGTAAGCCTTAACTTCAACCAGCAGCGCACTACAATGGCCGACGAGAGTCTCAATGACGAGAGGGAGGGACCTTACATCTTTCATGACGAGATCTTCGAACAGGAAAAGGAAGCTATTCTAGATTGTTACCGCCAACATCGATTCAAGGCGCGCCTCAACATCTACAAGCGTGAAAGGCACCAGCAGATAGGTAGACCAGTCACTGCGCAAGAGGAAGAGAAGTTGAAGAAGGACGCTAGGGTAATGGAGGTATTAAACCATGAGCCATACGTGGTAGAGCTCAGTGTTGTGGCGCAAGTCACAACCTACTATATGCTAGCAGCGCGCCGTTTCCACGATGCCGTCTGCATGCGCATTGAGTCCAAATTCTTCAAGCAACTACGTACGCAGCTCCGTGATGAGCTTGAGAACGGACTGGGTCTCAATGACGGCAGCGAAGGTAAGATCCTGCTCCCTGTCCCACTAAGCATCTTACTAACATCGCAATTCAGGTTATAATAACGCAGTTCGCCTCCTTGCTGAGTCACCCCAGCGCTACAACCAACGCAAGGAACTAGTCGGTCAGCGAGACTCGCTTCTACAAGGTCAAAAGATCCTCCGAGACCTACAACAGAAGTACGCTGGCGACAACACCTCCTCCACCACCTCCGTTTCCAACGCCGGCTCTAGCACTTGCTACTCGAGTGCTTCCTTGGGCGGCGGCATGAATACTCCGCTGTCTGAAGAGATGGATGATTGCGATATGACTGGGTTTCCGCGCCGCTGATAGAGGGACTACGCTTTGATCAGAATACGAAACGCGCTTCTTGCGAGGCTGGTGAGGACCGGGTATAGCATGTGGAAAGAGTTGTTCGTTTTATGACTATACGCAGGAATTGTTACAAGCGAAGCGTAGTTGCATAGCGCTATTACGACAGCTGCACTTGAGTATGCAAATGTCGGTCATGAATTAGCTGTAAAGCTTACTGCTTCCTAAGAGAAATGATATGAATGTCAACTTAATTTTCACGTCATCCTGATTTGCTAACTCCTGACGTGCATTCTAGTTGTGAAACTTTTGCTATTTTGCCAACTCTAGCTGTTTTGCAGCTAAGATATCTCTTCGGCGTTGCAACAAGCGTATGTGCTTCTGCTATTCTACTTTCCACAAACCTATTTGTCTCCATTACCTTCAGCATTGCCATCCACGTCACCCCCATCATCCTCTCCGTTCTCTTTACCATCACTGTCTCTTCCCTCTTGTTCTGCACCCCTTCCTCGCATATCCTGTTCACACTGCCCAGTAGTAGCCAGCTCGCCATTCCGCGCTCCTCTTCGTTGTTCTTGTAAACGTCTTAGCAAGTAGTCAGTCCTTGCCGAGTATGTAGCGTGATCCCGCAGACTTATCGCGACTTCCAGCTGCACCTCGTCTTCTTCTGTAGATGCACCAATACTACGGAAATACGCGAGCCTGCGTCTGCACTGTCGGACCAAAATTTCAGCATCACTAGTGTCTAGCTCGTCCAGGGCTCTTCGCAGCCCCGATTCGGTGGCAAGAGGCTCAGCGACGGTGTTGGGACGTGGGTGAGCTGGAAGAAGTGGTCGTTGTCGATGCGTCTCTTGAGCAGCTTCTACCCTTGCCTGCGCTCCGAGATTCGGTGCGGCTACCTCTCCCAGTGTCTGATTGATTGGACTCTGAACTAGTGTTCTTCCATGGATGTTGCTCTCTGGTTGTTCTGTTGGATGGAATCGCGCAATAATTCTTGCAATGAGAGAGAGCACATTATCTACACTGGGCCTTGACGACCAGCCGATCGCGTTTTCAAACTCTTGCCTAGCTGCAGTACGGCGCTCTTGTGTGTTTGTAAGGTTGGATAGAACAACAAGACCCGCGACGATCGTGCTGTCGAAATCAGCATCGCTCCTCACACCCGCCGGGATCAAGCGTAATGGTATGATGTCGCGAAGTGAAGCGATGTTCCAATTCCTGTAGATAAGATCAAGAGCCTGAGGGAGCGATTCATTTGCGGGCCGTACTGGGGCTTGTGAGAAGGCTTGCCGTCCTGTTTGGTAGCTTTGTTGCTCTGGAAGATCTGAAGTGAAGGAGGTGCGCCCCTGTTGTTGAGTCCTTTGGGTTGGCTGTTGATGAGATGTACTTCCGCTTTTGCTGTTGGCTTTTGTGACGGGTCGTGTTTGATCAGTGGCACCTTGCTTCTGAATTGGGCCCAGAAATCTGGACTGGGATCGCCTACTTGAAGACCTATATGATCCAGATGTGGGCGTCATAGGAGGCTCCTGAAATGTTTCAGCTGATCTACTTGCAGCCAGTGGTGGGTTTGGTCGAGCGTGACTTCGCAATGTCCTGTTCGGAGTCGGCGGCTCTGCATGTCTTACTTCACGATAGAATTGCTCGCCAGCTAGTGCAATATCCGCACAAACCATATCGGAATCGAGGCCTGTTCTTTCTGCCACTTGGTCTACCAATTCTTGTCTCAACATGTTGCGTTGCGCTTCTGTTCTAACAGTGTTGGAGAAGTCAAGCATTTGGCCAACAATTCTCCAATCTAGGTCTCCATCGCTGTTTACACCAATTGGACGTAAGCCTGCTGGAAGAAATTCAAGGATCGAAGTGGTTCCCAAATTCTCGCAGATGCGTATGAGTGCAACATCTCTGTCCTCTCTGTTCTGTATCTCAGTGCCAATAAGGAAGTCATCGAGACTGCTGTCAACATCGTTCTCATCATCTTTAGATGAAGAGCCCTTCGTTTTTGGCTTCTTCTTCTTGGGTCCTGCCAGCTCTTCATCGCCCTCATCATCATCTTCTGCTTTCCGCTTTTCCTTCAAGTCCGCGCAAATCGCCTTTAAATCTGCGCACAATCTGGGCTCCTTGACGTCCCGGTCCTTACCAGTTCCTTCGCTGTTTGCTCTATGCCTTCTCCATTGCAGTCTCCTAGCAATATCCGCTTTTGCACCTTCACGATTGTCCTTCGTCAGACTAGATAACTTTCGAAAGCCGTGTAAGGTCTCTTTGTTCCACTCATGGTCGTCGATGTTTGTGGTACCAGAAAGCCAAGTCCGTCTTGTCCCGTCCCGCAGTATTTCCCCCAACTTGTGGATCTTCCAGTTCGCGTAGATCTCATCGAGCAGGCCTTTCTTGGATACATCGGAGGGGTCAGCAGAATCATCATCGATGTCTGTAGGTGCAGTCTCCTCTTCATCGATGCTCGTATTGCGGTCGGCTTGGTCTTTCTCTTGCTCTCGAATCTGGTTCGCTCTCTTGCGTTCCTCTTGAGATTCTTCAAGCGATTCCTCATCGGACATTTCTTCCGCACCACCCTTTTCTATATCTGCCTCGTCGTTATCGTACTCTTCTAGAATTTCTTCGTCGGCTTCCGAAGATGTATCGTTGTTCAGGCTGGGTTTTGAGCGCGAATTCTTACTCGTGCTCATACCTCGTGCCACCGTCGCATCGCCCTGACTATCACGCTTGTTGTCACCATCTTTTTGACGTACCCCTTTTGGTAGCGAGGGCTGAACATCCTTGATTCTCGCCATTCTGAGACTGATATCCTGGCTATTCCACTGTGTTGCTGGGAGCTCAGTGATGAAGTGAACGGACAAACCCAAAACTGCGGGCTGAGTACTTAAATATGCTCAACCACAGCTCCACTCCCTTGACAATTTGCACGAAGTACAAACAACGCTCTTTGTAGTTCAAGTTCAATTCTGGTGACCTTCAGAATGATCTTCCGTTGGTGCTAGGGGACAATCAAGTTTTCCAGAAGCCACATGTTGGCAATTTCACAGGTGAGCGGCTATTCTGGATACTCTTTTCCTTTCCAAGTCCGGATTTCAAGTTACAAAGATGCTCGTATACTTAAGATTTGTACAAATCAAGTTGTGGCATCTACGATCAACGTCCTATCAATGCTGTTATCGATACTGAGGGATGTTTACCTATCTTATCATAAACCCCAAGTCAAAACCTAGCCTGTGTCTTCTTAGGTATCGCCATGTCTATGAAGCTCCATGGGTATGACTGTTTATCTACTATATGACACAAACTACGCCGAAGCCTCGCGTCTTGCGAAGCTGTGTTGTCCGCGCCTTGGGTTTCCTTCTGAATTGCACCATTCTCTGAAACGCCGTAGACATTCCCAGCTACCTTCAGCCTCTGGCTCGAATCGGATAATGAACTGATCAACACATACACATGTATGTCAGTCCCGTGCAGTGGTAGTGTTGGCTTCAGTTTTGAACAAACTACATCAGATGTGATTCCCTATCTACATCTTGGCATCTTACGACCGTCAGACGTTGTCCCATCCCATCTCGTCACTGCCATCTATCTATTCTCAGCCAAATTCCCCAGACGCCCCAAATAATCCGGAGCGAGATTAGACAATAAAACGTACCAGCAGTAAATATACATTTGGAAGATAAGAGAAAAACGGTCCAGGAGCTAAACAGGGAAGATGGAATAGAAAGAAGCGTAGTTCGGATAGTGGAAAAGCCGGGGCTTGATAACCATGCTCGCCCTGCAGCTTTCGATGACACTACCAATTCTACCACATATCATCATCAGCCCTCTGACTCTGATCAGAATCCGAATGATTAGCATAGCCCCCTCCTCCTTTGCCCGACTGACCCAGATAATTCTGTGTGTTTGCAACGCTATATCCACCGCTGCCTCCATTCGCACTATAATTAGAATGATGAGAATCGCGAGGATTCTGGTTATATTGATTACCCTGCGACGCGCCTCTTTGATGCTGTTGGTGCTGTTGTTGCTGGTGCTGTCCATTTTGTTGCTGATGTTGTAGCGCCCCGTTCGCTTGTTGTTGATGTACGCTTGGCCATTCATTGGATTTTTCTGATTGTTGCTCATGTTGCTGCTGCTGCTGTTGCTGGTATCTTTGTTAGCATCTCTCCCAAACAAACTTGGTTTCGACAAGGATTTACCTGCTGGTATCGCTGATACTGAGCAAACTCCTCAGGCTGCGATTGCTGTTGTTGAGCTTGTTGAGCGGCTTGCTGCTGTTGCTGCTCCTTCTTCTGCTGCGCGGCTTGTTGCTGTTGCTGAGCCTGTTGAGCTTGCTTCGCTTGTTTGGAGTTACCAATGGAGATCTGCGGGTGCATTTGTTGGACTTTGGCGAGGTATGAGTACATGAAGTTGCTCAACAAGACCTGAGAGTAGAGTTCACGACGAGGGTTCGCGAGCTTGATGTGAGCCATGCGGTAGATCGCACGTTCTTCGAGGATTGAGAATCGGGTCCAGTTGTAGTCGATATCGGGCTTCAAGATGCGTGGCGGGGGCTCAGGCGATAATCCGCGCGAGGCGTTCTTCTTGTGAGATGACTCTTTCTCGCCCTTCTTCTTTCCTCCTCCGAAGATAGAGGACAGTAGTCCAGGCTCCTTCTCTTTCTTGCCTTCGCTAGACGTCTTTCTGGCGCTCTCCTTCTTCCGCTCCTCTTCTAGCTTGATACTTTCTCGATCCAACACAACGCTTTCACGACCACGACCACCACCTTGTATCGACGTTTGCAGGAGGTCTAGTCTTGTATCATCGTGACCCTTTTCCTGAGGCTTGCTGAGCTTGTTTTTGACCTTCTTGTCTTTTTCTTTCTCTGCGTCTTTTCCACCCTTTTTGTCTTTTTCCTTTTCTTTATCACCGCCAAACCAACCCCAACTAGTCTTCCTTGGGCCGCCTTCTGAACCGTCCTTCTTGTCTTTGGACTTCCCGTCGGACTTCTTGTCTTCTGGCGCATTTGGAATAATGGACAACGAGTCCACTCTGTTGTTCTGGCCAGGCATCGCGGAAGGCTGGGCTACTAAATCATCAAAAGATTGCGCGGGCTTGATCGGGGAGTTCTGGGCGGCTTGTGCATGGCGATTTGGGCGACCTGCTTGAGGCTGAGGCTGGCGCTGTTGTTGCGGAGGCTGCTGCTGAGGCTGGGGATAATGACGGGGACCAGCAGGCTGTTGCTGGGATTGAGGCGGTGGTTGGCGGGAAGAGTGACGTTCCGGTAGCGTAAACTGAGGTGTCCTGTTCTGCTCCTGTGGCGGTGGTGTCTCGATGATTTGGGGTACTTGCTGTGGTGGAGGGGTATAGCCGGGCAAAGGTGCTGTCGTTCGACCGTTCGAGGCGATTCTCGAATGGAACTGCCGAGGCTGAGGCGAAGTTCGGTCCTGTGTCATAGGCTCAGTAGAAGCTGACCTGGGATGTTCCTCCGATGAGCCTGGTCTTTCTCCACCATAGTTGGGAGATGCTCGATTTGCTTGTGGCCGCGAGAAGTTGTTGGACGATCCCTCGAATGCGCCATTGACGGGTTCAGACTGAACGCGCGCAAGTCCTGGGAGAGGCGGGACTTCAGGTATGCTTTCGGTAGAATGTACAGGGGAGGTAGACGGCGAGTCTTCTGTATCAGTTTCTGCCTGTCGGCCAGAGACAAGCCGACGTGAGAGGGCCGGACCACCTTTGCGTAGACTGCCTCGCCTATAAGTAGTATGTGTTGACCTCTTTAGCGTCCCCAAACCACGCATTTTACTGCCTGGTACGATTGGCATCCCATCTACACCCTCTTCCCCTTCTCCAGCAATAGCCTTGTGGTCGATACTCATACGTCTTATCAAGGCCACCGGGTCCTCCTGTATGTGCTCGAGCTCTTGAAGATTGGACAGGCCGCCGCTGGACTGCGTACCGGAGCGTTTCCGTTCCAGTCTCTCAGCACCATCTTTGTAGCCGCTACCGGTATCGATTTGCCTGGAAAGCATAGACTTCTTGCGCCGTAAACCTCCACCTGAGCCCTGACGTCCCATGGCACCGTCGGGCGATAGTGAATCCGAGTCTCCTGAACGTCGTCTCGTCCTGTCAATCTTGTCCTCGATAAAAGTCTTGAATTCCATAGGGGCGAGTTCGGGGTGCAAGCGTGCGGGCACCCAGAAGAGTTTTGATTCATCCTCCTCAGACACGGCGGGAGGAGAGGGCGGTGAGTTGGCGGATTGGAACGAAGGTAGATCGGGATCGGCATTGTTAACGCCCATTGACATCCTCCGTATGGCCTGCAGGTTGCTCAATTCCTGGGCAAGACCCGCAGGGCTGTTTTCGTAGTCGAGGTTGTTGAGCGGGAACTGGTGCGACGCCGTGTTGGAGTTTGAGCGAGACAGCGGAGGGGATATCTCGCCGCCGTTTGAGGGGTTTCGGCCGATAGAAGCCCGCTTCTGGGGCATGTTGGTGCTGCCATTTGGGCTCGTCGGCGTTGCTGGCTTCTCGAAGGACAGCTGGGGACGCAGCGGGGATCTTGCGGGCGGAGCGCTGGGGAAGGGGTCAAAGGCCTCGAAGGCGCCAAAGGACTGGATCGAGTCGCCGTTGGGGCTGGGAATGAAGCTTAGGGGTCGCAGGCTGCGTCGGTTCGACTCGGTGTCGCTATCTCCGCCGTACATGTCGCCTATGGCCTCTGTGACGTGGTGGCTGTCATCGCTGATGGATATCTGCGGCGCATGCCCCCGACGGGGAGGGTTTCGCATCTGATATAGCCGGTCTAGCTCTCGTGCTCGGTCGGTTGCCTGTGGGGTACGAGACTTGGTCAGCTTGGGGGCTCCTTGGAGGTTGGGTTGGCGCCGCGGGCGTTTGCCGGGAGAATGCCGCAGAGAAACCAAACAATGGTGGTTCCCTGGCAGTCTTCCTATTCCCACCCAGTATGCGCCTGCACGCGGGCTTCAGGACATGCGCGAGGCCAACTCACCATTTGCGAGGAATGCGGAGGTGCGGGTTGGCACAATTGCCACGGCTTGCTTAGGGCGCCGAGGCTCGTGGATCATCCAAGGGCGGGCGGCTGGCGGGCGAGAGGGCTTTGACATGCAGCGTAGGATTAACAATGAAAGCGACCATTACAACAGGAAGAGAGAATGCGTAGAGGTGCTGCTTGACAACTGCAAGCACCGTGTCTAGGGACTAACGCGGAACCTCACTAGCCTCAAGTCAGCCCGAGAGGACGCACGAGTCGGGCGCGACCAGCACTCCGCCACAAAAAGGGAGCATCACCATTGGAACATGTGTTTCTGAGCCCAGCAGCCGCCCTCATCCAAACTGCTTGGACCACCATGCCACTTTAACCCGCCCTGTTGAGTTGGGAACATGTACATCAGGGTCTGGTCAAAAAAGAAGAATGGACCGTTTCAACGTTCTACGACAAAAACAATCCCTACACCAGCTTCCTCAGGCTTCTTGCAGCAAGTAAGCAAGCAGGCAGGCAGGCAAGCAAGCAGGCAAGCAAATGCCCAGGTTGCAACTACCCGCGATACCATGCGTGGCGACAGACAATAATAGCCGTCTCAGACTACTCGCAGATCCCCGGGGTATTGTCAGGCTACCAGCCTATGTAACTTGTAGCAGAGAGCTCCTAGCCCACACCATTGTCAAGCGAGCTGTCACTATACACATCGCCTCCGACACTACTTACCCACCATCGTGATCCTATGCTAATTCACCGATATCATCTATCCACATATGGCCGCCTAACCCGCCAGGCCGTAGCGCCAGGGGTAAATGTCCCTGCGTCTATTCATTCGCTCGTGCCACTGAGACTTGTCTGCTGTACAACGCAGCCGCCGCACGCCAAGGTGATGTCATGCTTAAGCGCTGACCCTCCGCCATTATCGTGAATATCGCATTGCCATCATTTCCGAGAAGGGTGTGTTTTTGAATTGCGACAAGTCTAGTTAGGGGTAGAAGTGGTGTGCTGCCATGGTATATACAAGAAGCAAACAATTCAAATTCATGCCTTGGCCCCTAGCCTCAGGAGGACGCGCTGCTGCGTCTCCAGACGAACATGGCGCAACCTACTGCACAGGTAACGGCACCGAGCGCTAAGTAAAGGTTGAGATAGTCATATTCGTCTTCTTCCTGTTTGGGAAAAGCCGTCGATGGATAGGTAGCGCTTTCGGCTAGCTATACGACGTTAGCTCAGCGAGGTAAACTTACGGGAGTAGTACTTACGTGGACGAACAGCTCCGAGATACTGTTCCACGTCGTGCTGACGTGTAGAGGCGGCGCCATCCTCAGAGCGCTGGTGTATTCGTCGGGCTGTTGCTCGCACCGCTGCATCGTCTTGTCCCGATCTGCCTTCAGGGCTGTATATACCGCTGGTAGTTGATCAAGGTGAGGATACTTTTTCCGCAACTCGACGATATGCGCAAAGCTAGTGGGATCGCTCGAATCGTATGTGTAGCACAACAAATCACACGCATCTAGCTTGGCCTGGTTTTCTAGAATCGCGGGTTCGAGTTCGCCGAGCTCCTCTAGAATCAAATAGCATTGTTTACCACCTTTGAGTTCAACGCTATTGACAGCTGAGCGCGGTTTTATGGTGGGATGGTACGTGTGGCTGAACGGTCGTTGAAGGAAAGCAGACAGCAATGAGCTCTTTCCACTCCCACTCGACCCAAGCACGTAACACAAGAAGACGTTACGTTCGACTCGTCCAGGCTTCTTCCTTCGTTTCCTCGCTTTGGTCACTTTAAGTGCGCTGGTCGTCCCCCCACGTTCGCCGCTTTCAAATCCGAGATATGCTAGGTACGCGAGAGTCGTTTTGGGTTCTTCAAAAGTAGTCATGCTCCACTGCGCGAGCCAACCTTGTAGCGTGATGTACCCTGCTTCGTTGCGCACTGTACACGACGGGAATGCAGAGTCTACCCATGATGTTGGCATGCCTGGGGTGGGTGCGAACAGATTGGCAAGCTCTCTATCATTGAGTCCTCCGTCATTATCCATATCGAACTTCAAAAATAGGTCCACAAAGAAGCGGTAGCCAGCGGGGCTCAACTCGGCCGATGAGAATTGAGGAACATCAAACTTGGGGTGGAGGAACGTGTCCTGGAGACTGAGACTATCAGTGTAGTGGAACTTCCTCAGTATAATCCAGATGGTTTCGTGCCGACCCTTCTCCGCAAAGATTTTGTTCAACAGCAGGAAGCCTTTCTCGTCCATGCCATATTCGCCGGTCAGACCAGGAGCAAACCGCTCCATCGACCTCTTTATGTTTGCCAGGTCATCGTCGCCCAGTGGCTTCTCGAAGCATTTGATCTGAAAATCGTGTATCTCCTGGTCGTTCCAATATCCGTCCTTGTCTGTGTCGCATAGATGGAAGACGCGCTGTAATGCAGAGATAGCCGCCGGCTTCAGTATATTCTCTTTGGAGTCGTACAGGGGTGCTATCGGGTGGGTGACGGCCTTTTGGCAGAGGAAGAAGACCTCGTTGATGTTGTGGTGGTCCTTGGCGCTCGTCCGTATGCAGGAGTCGATTTCCTTGAATTCGTTCATGACTGGCAGCATCTCCTCCGACACTACTTGCGACGTCGTGCCGTTTGAAGCGATATCGGATTTGTTCGCGCATAGCACCACTGGCACGTTGACGCCCAGCGAGCGGAAGTAGGGCATCCAAAACAAGGCAACCCTCTCATAGCTGTAATGGTCCGAGTATACAAGGAGGATTACGTTGGATTTTCGGAGTTCTGTACGGAGAGTGTGTCGTTCGTGGGGGAGGGCGGAAGTATCGACGATGGTGGTGGTGACATTGTCAGGCGTTCCGAGCGTGGGCGGTAGGGTGACCTGTGGTAGGACGGGTTGGATCTTGGCTGTGACGAAGACATCCTTGACGAGAGACGTGATGATGGAGCTCTTGCCGACGCCATCGTCGCCGCAAAGACATATCCGTACTGTGCGTGTTAGTGGGCGTAGACGTGTAATCGGGAGGGGAACTCCACATACCGGTCGCCATTTCCCTGCCGCGTGTTATTGCATCGTGAGGCGGACTGGTGGCTGTGAGGGAGGTGATGCAGGGGAGACTCTCTAGACTCGGCTCTGGCTGTCGTCTAGAATTGTGGAACGTTGTGCATCTCAATCCAATTGCTCCGGTGGTCAGAGCAATGCACCAGTGGTTCCAGTGCTGTCAAAAGGCTTGGCACACGTGGGAGACGATCGCAGCTTCCCCGCCAGCGGGCCCCGCAAGATTGGTCGCTGGGAAGGTGCGATGCCTGCTCGACCGTTGGAAGGCGGCCCTGCAGATGGACCGAACCCATGTCGAAGCATCTCCACCAACGAACAACGGGATGAAAGCTGCCACTTTGAACATTCTTGACCTGTGCACGGAGCCGTAAGGCGTCCGTCTCCGCTTTCCACTTCCCCAGTTCCCTCCCGCTGGTTCCATGGCCCGCGCTTCCATCCCAGCACCCAGCTACTGCCGCGGCCACAAGCTTCCTTCTCCGCGCGCTCAAATTGACGTATCCTGCCTCTCCCGGCCAGTACTAATGTCTTAATCTACCCTGTCGTCTCTAGCCAGGCACCACTCCAGGGACTCCACCAGCCCGGATCAATCCGATTCACCGATTCACAGCCGTTAGCTCGCGACCGATTACACTGCAGCAGCTATGTTGTGAGTACCTGTCCTATCTACGTGCTGACCGCCAGTCGCCCACCAATCGCAGCCCTATCATGCTCCACCACCCGCATGTGAAGCTTGACTGATCAGTGTACAGCGTCCTCCCTCCTCCACCACGCTATCCCGTCGGAGGCTACCCGGGCGCGCAGCCGGGCCAGCTTATCGAGACCAACAACAGCATCACCCATCCCACCGGGCCTGAATATCAGCTCGTCGTGGGAGAAGGTAATTCATGAGCCCCTAGCCCTGTCCTCACTGTCTTCACTAACGCTATGAAAGGTACCTATGTGCTGCGCGACGACCTCCACCTAGCCACGCCCCCGCCGCATCCTTCAGAGGCCCCCATTCACAACCCAAACCCCCTTGCGACCACGATATCTCCGCCGACATGTGGTACCAAGCTTTCGCTGGTTGCCCTTGCGCCCCGCCAACCCTCGCAATCCCAGCTCTATAGATTCGGCACGCGCACGAGCACCCGATCGCAAGTTCCTCCAAGCATACAGGAGTCGCCGCACGAAACGAACAGCCAAACAAGCGATGTTGGTTCATATGGCGCTAATGGCATCGCATCCTCGCCGCTGGATGGTCTGAACACACCAGTATTCGGAGAGGGCAATACGGCGCTGACGGTGATCAATGGCAAGGACTCCAAGGATCCTACCAAGAGGCGGAAACCGAAGAGCAATATTGTTAAGAGCAATTCATCCTTCGTATCCAGAGTTATCCCGCACGAGGCTCTGACAAAGCGATTACAAGAGCACAACCCCAACGGTCTGTACGCTTTCGCAAACATCAATCGCGCATTCCAGTGGCTGGACTTGACATCGCCTACAAAGGAAGAGCACATGACCAAAATCCTCTTCACCAAGGCGCATGCACTGTGTCATGACATAAACCAGATCACAAAAGGGCCAAATCATCTTGACATCATCATGGGTTTCTCAACAGGCGACATAATATGGTACGAGCCAATGTCGCAAAAATACGCGCGCATCAACAAGAACGGCGTCATCAACGCGACAGCTGTTTCGGACATACGGTGGTTACCCAATAGCGAGAACCTGTTCCTAGCAGCGCATATGGATGGAAGCCTGGTAGTGTACGACAAGGAAAAAGAGGACGCTGTGTTCGTGCCTGAGGAAATCACATCGCCTAGTGAGAACGGACTGACTGATGGGGAGAAGAAACTGAAAGCTCTTTTGACCATCAAGAAGTCTGTCAACTCTAAGAACCAAAGAACAAACCCTGTGTCCTACTGGCAAGTCTCAAGGTCCAAGGTCAATGCTTTCGAGTTCTCGCCCGACCGACGTCATCTGGCTGTTGTGTCCGAGGATGGGTCCTTCAGAATTATGGATTTCCTTCGCGAGAAGCTGCTCCACCACTACATGAGCTATTATGGTGGCATGATGTGCGTCTGCTGGTCGCCCGACGGCCGCTATGTCGTCACAGGAGGGCAGGATGACCTCGTCTCCATATGGTCTCTAGAGGACAGCATGTTGGTAGCACGCTGCCAAGGTCACAACTCATGGGTGACTGCAGTGCAATTCGATCCATGGCGATGCGACGAGCGCAACTACCGAATTGGCAGTGTAGGAGAGGACTGTCGCTTGCTGCTGTGGGACTTCAGTGTCGGCATGCTGCACAGGCCGCGCGCCGTGAGTCCAAATTCTTGAATGCGAAAGAAGTCGCGGCTGACGTTGACTTAGGCATCTGTGCGACAGCGTGGTAGTATCGCGTCGTCGAACCTCAAGATGCAGCGCACCCAGACAGGAAGCTCGGTCAATAGACTGAGATCGAATTCTAACCTTACATCGGGCAGCATGTTGGATGAAGAAGAAGTAGTGCATCCCGTGGAGCCTCGGGCACGCACGGCCATGCTACCTCCAGTGCTGGTAAGTACCTCTTGTCTGAAACCTCAACATCAAAATTCTAATCGCCATTACCCGTAGGCAAAATCCGTCCATGAGCACCCACTGTGCTGGCTAGGCTTCGAAGAGGACTGCATCCTAACATCATGTAAAAACGGTGAGTGGCATCAGCAAAGTTTTCGTCTAAATCACCTCATATCCACCCGTTACGCGCACGTTGTACCTTAGAACGATGTGATCTGCGATAAGGGCGGCTTTTACTGCGCCGCTGTGGCCGTGCGCAGGAACACCCGTCTTGTCTAGTGCCACCCAGGGATCCGCCCACGCATTTGTTGAGTTCTCGATGGGCAAAAAATGAGAGATAAGGAAGTGGACCGCTGACAGTTTGAATTGCAGGCCACATCAGGACTTGGGACCGACCGAAAGAAGGCGCTGGGAATGACGACAGCAGTACGTCTGCGAGCGCAAACGGAAACCATGCTTAGGACGAGGTATTCGGATCAGCGTAAGACGTCGTCGCACGATTGAGTTGGACAATGGTGGTGATGGTTGGATCGGAGGTCTTGGTAGGTGCTCTTGGTTTAGGAGCAGAGCGATTGACCTCCGATATGTTCCGATGTCTGACATGTGCAAGACGTTCAGCCCTATGGAATATGCACGTTTACGTGCATGCGCGCGAAGGAGCCTCTTGTTCTAGAACCACGGGTACAGCAGTACTCCATTGTTACAACGTTGCAAAATCAAGTTTCCTTATCTCCACCATGCAACATGGTGTGAAAATCACGACAGTGCGACAGTGTTTCCGGCCGGTAACTAACATGTCTCTTACGACCACGACTTCCTAGGTCAGTGGATACTCACGGCGCGCGTGCGGGAATTTGTAGCGGTAGCCGCATCGCTTCTCTCAACTGTGGGCCTGTACAGTGTACGTAGCTCTGATGAGGCTCTGCTGATACCCACAGTTGCGGCAATGCAGGTCTAGCCGCAGATTTTCCTGACCGTGCCCGCTCGGACCGAGATTAAGGTATAGAGTGAGTGCATATCGCGGGCTTGTTAGAAGTCGTTGGAGAGGCTGGTGCCGGTTTCATCGTGGCGGTAAAACGGTGACGGCGTGACCGGACAGTCATTGTGTTGAGATGAAGTCAGCGTGACATGTGAAGGCTGCAGGAAGATTGTGCAAGCGTTGATAGCATAGCAAACTTTGATAGTGAAACCCCTCACCAACGACACGCAACGCTCTCACATGTACAGCCCTAATGCTTCCGTGTCAGGCCACGTTGGTTCGAGCAGTTTGGACTGGTTGACGATGGACATTTTGACGTGCAACCGGCGAGGTGCATCGCAGCTCACCATCGTTTCGAAATTTCCCTTGCAGGTTGGCCGATGCAAGATGGCGGCGGCCATTCCATGTGTGGCGCAATCGCTAACATAGAAACCCTAGAAGCCCTGGCGGTACCACAGATCTTCGGGAGAGCCGCAAGCAAAACACTGGATACGTCTCCATGACTCCTCCCTTGTAGCACATGCAGTAGGCGTTGGGTTGCTGAGCGGGCTGTACAACATGTCCGAGTTCTGCGCCGAATGATCCCCAGAGAGCGCGCAACCCCTCTGAAGGTTACTCGCATCGATCGAAAAGAGGCTTGCGTTGCTATCGCCGCCGTTCGCGGGAGGCTTATCGGAACACCTTCTTTGACGCCCCCTGCTGTGCCAATGCGACGCCTAATCGCCGCCAGAAAATTCTAAGACAAGTGAGAGAAGCGCGCTAAACTAGAGACAATGATGCGAGCAGCTACAGGCCGTCTCCACTTATGCCCATGAGCTCATCAGGGTGCAGCTGCTTGGGCAGGCAGGCCGCCCTTGCCCGCATATCCCACGCTTTCTGGTATATCTAACGCGGTTCCAACACGCGGCCGCGCTGAGCAAAGCCCTTACCTTACTCTGCATATCCTTGACGGGTGTTCCTTCCGTCGAATGACACAAGTCCTACACCTACTTTAAACCCTACTTCCCACCCACGCTTCTTCTCAGCCCCAATCCAGCTTGCTCACATTCGCATACCATACGAGCTGCCCCTACCAATTGTTACCCATCCTTACGTCAGCCTGCGACTAGACCCAGCTGATACTTATCTGCTGGCCTTCCGCTTTTTCGACTCGAAGAGTGTTATGCTGGTTGTGTTTCTCTTGTAATTTTCCAACTTGACCCTCGTTACATCATGCCTCGCCCAGGTGTCGGGGTATTCGGCAGAAACGCCGCGCCTACCCTCGAGATCAAGTACGCTCTACCTACTGTCCAACCCCACCATGGCGAAAATTAACAATTTCTCAGGCCTGAGTCGCCTTTCGTTGTCTTCTATGGAGAGTCTTCCGAGTCGCATGAGACGGAGTTGAGGGGAAAGCTGGTTCTGAACAACCCAGAGTCCATGTCAGTGAGGAGCTTGCGAATCACACTCACAGGCACCCGCAAAGTCTCGTACGGTAACACCCCTTTCTACGAACAGGATCGCTTTTATGAATTATACCACCAAATACCAAAGACCGCCCGGAAGGTATTCGTTAGGTGTTTTGCTTGCGAAGGCTTAAGACTGATGATAGCGTACCTTGGGTGGGCTTCGGTTTTGTGTGCAACTTCTGAAGACGAACGCCCTTTGCACGATCGCATGCTAATTCTCTGCAAACAGATGGCATTTGACCAACACCGTAAGCCCGCAGCCTATCACCCAAAAGACCAACTTCCTCGTCGAAGAACTCCATCTATTTCCCGTCGACATCGGCAGCAAGACCAAAGCGCACAAACTCAATGCTGGATACCATGAGTGGGATTTCAAGTTCAAGATGCCTGCCAACCTCGACCAGAGCGTTGAGGGTCTACCGACAAACTGGGTGGTTTACAGCCTAAAGGCCCACGTGGATAGAGGGTACATGAGCAAGCAGCTCAATGCTACGGCGCACATCCGCGTCATACGCACGCTCGGACGCGACATGCTCGAATCCATGCCCATGGAGCAAATCAACGAGGATATCTGGGCCAACAAATTGGCATACAAGATTACTGTTCCACAGAAGAACTACATTGTCGGAACGTCCATAACGGCTGATTTCGTGTTGATTCCCCTGCGCAAGGGTGTGGAGATCTCAACAATCAAGATGGAGCTGATAGAGTCACGGCAATTATTTGCCGACTACGCTGGTCGCCGGATAAGTCACCAGAACGACATGCAAGTTGCGGTGACCGAAGGCGATATGCCAGAGAACTCGGCGCGCAGGGTCCCAGACGGAACAGAAGACACAGATGCGCTATTTGACGAATCGCATCGCTTCTCCATGACTCTCGATCTGCCAAAATCGCTCAAGAACTGCCGGCAATCAGTGGACACCGAGAACATACGGCTAACGCACAAGCTGCGGTTATACGTGAACCTCAAGAACCCAGAAGGTCACACTAGTCAACTGCTGGTCAAGAACCATGTGCACCTCTTCATTTCCCCGAATCTGCCTCCGAACGAAGACCAGAGTGTGATAGTTGACCAGGCTCTCCTGAACCAGCAAGCGATACAGGACGAGGTCAACCAGAATGCGCCTCCTACATATGGCCTGCATCAACTGGATTCTCTATACAACGACATTGATCCATCCGGCTTCATGACCCCTGGTGGGATGCACAGCATGATGAACAGTGGCGCCAACACACCCTTTTATGCGCAAAGTCGCCGCGGCTCATCTGAGAATCTCACATCTCTGGATGCAGCCCTCCACCAACCTGGTGGCGGCGCATCAGCAGCAGCTCTGCAACACCGCCTCGCAAACCTTAGCATGGATCACAGCGACCGCCCCAATCGCTTCCAGCCTACTCGTCAACACTCGTCTGGCGATAGTACACCAGCACACGACAGCGAGCAGGCTTACTTCGACCTCCCGCCATCGAACTACGATATGGACGCTCTGGCCCGCACTCCCAGCTACAACACGGCTGTGCGTACGCCTGCTGGTTCCAGGACCCCTGGCGGCATGGACATGGATCTGCCGAGCTACGAGATTGCTACCTCAAGGCCTAGCTCTCCGTCCAGGAGTCGTGGTAGTAGAG
Organism: Alternaria alternata; assembly: GCF_001642055.1. Taxonomy (NCBI): domain Eukaryota; kingdom Fungi; phylum Ascomycota; class Dothideomycetes; order Pleosporales; family Pleosporaceae; genus Alternaria; species Alternaria alternata. The sequence goes on along the minus strand of NW_017306228.1, from coordinate 11,394 downwards.
GTACGACGCCTAGTCCGGCAAGAAGTCTGGATACGCTGAACGAGGAGACCTATCGCAATACACAGATGAACAGCAGGAGGCAGAGTCCCAGGGATGGGAGCCCCATCAGGACTAGCGATGATGGAAGGTAACATACTCTTCCATCTTGTTGCAGACTTCTTCACCATTTCTATGTTGTCTTCATGGTTCAGTTTGAGGAACATGATTTAATACCCGGTTCGCTGTGTAGCAGTCGATCCACTACTCCACTCACACCAACAACCCCCGCTTCGTCGTCATCGTCGTCAAACGGTTCGCTACATATACCCCGTACCTCGCCATCAGCGACAAGTCCGTCGAGATTCCTGTCTCCAACTTCGGCATCACGAAGTCGCTGTAAGAGGAACAGCAAAAACGGGCTTTTGCAAGTTCCAAAGCCAGTGAAGATACGGGAGCGTTCTCCACTAAGAACAGAGACGTTGTCAGCGACGAACATCTCTGAAGCTCGTTGAGGGGGTTGTCCTTCTGCTCTACTCTTTTTATTTTCTAGACTCATGGTCACGATCATGGTTATCACGATAGCATTGGTGCATTTTCTTTCTTTCGACATTGTATAGATATAGATATAGACATTTCTTTGGCTTCACCACTCATGGTTGGATTAGGTTAGGCGGATATCAGGATAGAGGAAGCAATACCCCACGCGCATAGTTGTCATTACTGGTAGCTTAATACCAAACTATCGTCATTGTGTTCAAACTACCCTTGCTGCATCTGCATCTGCATGTGTCACCTAGAATTTGTTTTGCAAGTGACCTTGACTGAGCCTGACTCATGCCTTACATGCAGGGAATCTCCGTGCGACATCCATCGTGTCTTCTGTATACCTCAATTGAATGAATAACATGATGATCACGCGCAGACTACTGTAGTTTCTCCACCTCTTAGGTCCTAAGCTACAAGCCTCCGTAAACGGCGGATATCGGTAAAACACCGGGATAATCGGGCAGATGGCCGGAAGATATCCATGTCTGTAGACTAACCTTGATTTGGCAGAGCATCCGCATCTTCACCCAATGACCCCGCCAATAAGTCCTTCTAGAACGCGTAGTCTGACCTGAGTCGGGTTTGATACAGATCTTTCGGTTCGTTTTGTCCGTATCCCGTATTAGGGTACCAGATGTATCGACTATGCGTGGTTTATGCAGGGGCTTTGTACCGTACTGAGGCCTAACTAACCACATAGTCTCGCCCTGCGAACGATGGAATAAACTGCCACTTGCGATCGGCGTAAGGTCCTGCGGATTGACATGGTAACTTATCCCGTCTGAGTAGGACGCCAGGGCGTGGGGGTTGGTTGCCTAGCATCACAAGAACATTTACTCTATCACACATCGCACCACCAAAACCATCATTCATTACAACATCTCCATGTATCTATGCACTATACCCCCAACACGAATCCTATGTTCCCTTCACCAACTAACTCGGGTAATGTTCAAACAAGAACCCCGCTGCCATCTCTGTGTTTCCATCTGTAGCATTCAATGCTGCAATAGCCTCTTGACGCGAGAACCCCAACACCACCAATTTGCCTATCTCTTCGTCTGGCCAAGCTGCTCTGGCAGTAGGAAGGTTACTCACCATGCTGCGGATCTGATCAGCTGTGACACCTTGCAATGGTCTTTGCCCTGTGTTGTTTTCTTCTTCTGTGCGCAACACCCTGCCCAGCGCCTTGACCCATCCAGCCTGCACGGTATCGTTATCCAGTTCCAGACTCGAAACGTGAACAAGATCTTCCTCGCAATCTCCAGCATTAAAGTACTCCCATCCCATTACACCCCCAAAGCCTTTGCCAGTATTCCCGTACTTTTGCCGTAACTTCTTGCAATTATCTGCTAGTTTCTGTATATTCACGTGTCCAGCCCCATTCCCAGGATTTGTGACAACACCCAGAACCACCTTTTCTGGCTTCCAGCCCGCCGCTACGATTGCATCGTACCACTCTGTCCTTCCTGCATCGCCCCAGCCACAATAAAACTGTGTGTTATACCAACTGATCTCTTTACCAAAAACACTGCACTCCAGCTCTGGATAGCTGAACCCGCTAAGGTGCGGTAAAGTGGGGTGTAGAGGATTGGGGCTCGGTCCCGATGCGAGCATGGGGCGGGGAGGGCGAAGGTGCGCGGGGACGTTGGGGTCGGGAATAAGGGCCGTGGCCACGGGAGCTAGAGTTATGACGAACTCGGGACCGAAGTCGGTGCGCAGGCGGGATATAAGGCGCGTGATGGTGGATAAGGTGGTTTCTTCTTCGACGTCGAGGTCAAGGCCTGAGAGGGAGTAACGGCGTATCAGGTCGCGGAGGGGCGAGTAGTATGCTTCGAACTGATACCTTCGTTAGCATCCATGTACTGTAGCATGATATGGGTTCGCAGGTGTTGTGTCGTACATTCTCTTCCTCTCCACTAAGCTTCTCGAAGCTGCCCTTTGCTGCTCCTCCCAGCATACCCAGCACCTTGACCCCGCTACCTTGTAGCCAATTCACTTCGCCCCATAGCTGGTCGTACCTCTTGTCATCAGGGCGGTGGTCGTTCAGCGTTATGTTTCCCACGCCGTCGTTGAGGTGGATAGCCGCAATAATCACATGCGTAATACCGGTGTTGTTGGTGAGCAGCGGAAGCAGCGAGTGGTAGTTGTCGTTGGAGTCGTGGTAAGTCTGGTGGTAAACGATAAGCCGTGGGCCTGTAGATACGGGAAGCAATTTCGGGGTGGCAGAAGTCATTATGCTGAGTAACTAGAAAGCAAGTGTGGTGAGGAGACCGTAAAGTCAGGGACCTGCACATGTGGTACGTGGACGCGTCCCTGCATTCAACACGGGTCCCGTAGGGCTGAGGTGGGGCATGTCGCGCTACGTCATTTCGCAACACCAAAGACATGATCGCGAGTCAGGTGTTGAGCACAACACTATGCAAAAATTGAAGCAGCTTGGTGTGGTTGTATGTAGTATTGCATGTATGCACTTTGTAACATATCCTGACCGGAACGCCGCTTGCTGTCCGATGGGGTACAGCCCTAATCCTTGTATCCAGAACAAAGCGGGAAATCTCATGTAGACACTAACGTCTCGTGTTGCTCACCAATCATGCAGCCACCAAATGCGTAACAGTCGTAGCGTCCCCTTGGGACAGCCTAGTGGTAGCCATTGCTGTATTCGTGTCGTGTATCACCATTCATACCGCCAAAGTACGGGTGGATGACCGTCTGCTTTGCTGAAATGCGACCAGCGGGGTCGTATACGAGCAGTGCATCGAGGAGGTCAAGACCAACTTCGTCGAGGTTGGTGACAATGTTCGCGACGTCCGTCCGACCCCACTTGGGGAACGAGGGCTTGAAATCGGGGAACGAGGTAACGCCGGGCCAGTCTTGTTCGTTGGGGGTGCCGAGGATACTAGACACGATTAGCATCTGAAATAGAATGTGTGAGTTGAGTTTGCATACCGGAAGATCTTGAAGATCTCGTCGATCTCCGAATCACCAGGGAACAAGGGCTTGCGCGTGCACATCTCAGCGAAGATGCATCCCACAGACCACATGTCAACACCAGTAGAGTATTGACGACCACCGAGCAGAATCTCTGGAGAGCGGTACCATAGCGTGACGACCTATTTTGTGTTAGAAAGCATCTCAAAACGTTCAAAAATTTCATATCCATACCTCGTGTGTGTATGTTCGCAGCGGGACACCGAATGCGCGAGCCAGACCGAAATCAGCCAATTTGAGATTACAGTCCTTGTCGATGAGCAAGTTCTGGGGCTTAAGATCGCGATGCAGCACGCGATGAGCATGGCAATACCGCACACCCTGACACAGCTGCATCATGAACTTCTTCACCATCTTGTCGTCCATGCTCAGAGCCTGACCCGCCAGACCAGAGCCCTCTGGCAGCGCCTTGCCTCGTCCACCCTGGCTCACTGGTAGCGCTTCCATGTACTTCTTCAGATCCAGATCAAGGAACTCAAAGACGAGGTATAGCTTGTGTCCGTCGGCGTGTACGATGTTGAGGAGGCGGACAATGTTCGGGTCGTTCATCTCCTTGAGAAGGGAGATCTCACGGATGGCGGTTGACGGGACGCCTTCATCTTCGGCTTCGAGACGGATCTTCTTGAGAGCGACGATGCGTTGGTCTTTGGTGGTGAGGTCGCGCGCCTTGTAGACAACTCCGTAAGTTCCTGGTTTGACGTGAGTAAGGGCGCGTGATGAAAGAAGATTTCATGGGGAATGTCATACCCTCTCCGACCTTTTCCAGCTTCTGGTAGTTCTCCATTGTAAGCGGTTATGGACTGCGAATGCTTCAGACGAGAGACAGGCGGTCAAGCGTGTTTAGCTAGATCGCAGGGGCGCTGTTTCGCAGCGAGATCAAAAGATAGCGAGTGGAGGCGAAGATGGTCGGATGCCTCTCTAGCAAGCTCAAGTGTACCTGTGGTTAGTAAGTGCGGGTAAGGACGAAGGTGCGGCGGGGATCAGGGAACGAGGGTGTCGATGTTAGGAAATTCGAGATGTAAACACCCTTGACGCATCGGGCAACGCGCACCCGTCAGCCACAAAACGCGAGCTTAGTCAACGCCTGCTGGCACAATTCTCAAACATCCCTACACCTCTACTACCGAACGCTTGCGCTGCCCGGCAATCATCTTGGCATATGCAATCGGTTTCCTGAGACTGCTACTGGAAAGGCTTCACCCAAAATGCATCACTTGGATCCTCATGAACGCCCTCCAGACAGCATACGCAATGTCTACAAGAAGTATCAAAAGATGAAATTGAACGACTTGGATCTAGATGGGGACATCATTGATCTATCGAGCGACGCCTCCGCGTCATCAAGTGGCCGAGTGCGCGTTGTCAGAGAATACACCGCAGAAGACTTGACCGCTATTTTCCAGGCGTTCGCCGGTGAAGATGGGGTAGAACTTCAAGACACGGATATACCAAGATCGATACCGGTATACGAACACGAAGACATGCCAGGTAGGAGACTTTGAGATTCACTTTCGTAAATGTTACTTTGGTCTTGTTCTGTTTTGGTTTCCCATCCATGTTTCGTAGTAACAGGTAAGTAGGCCTCCACATCATCCCCTCACTCCTACCCCCATCCGTCCAATCCACACTGCTATCCCACCTTCTCCACCGCGATCTCTCTAATCCCTCTCATCTCACAAACATCCATACCCACTACAAGTTGGCGTATCCATCCTCCCAGTCATCCTTCTTCTCTATCCCTCCTACTTGCCCCACACCCATCGCCCATCCCCTTGACCCCACAGTTCACAAGCCTCTATCTATCCCACAACTTCTCAACAAGAAACTACGATGGACGACTCTGGGCGGCCAGTATGATTGGACTGCGAAACGCTACCCCACCACCGCACCTCCAGCTTTCCCTTCAGATACAAAGAAGCTTTTAGAGTCTCTATTTACGTCTACGAAAGCTGAAGCCGCGATTGTAAATCTCTACTCACCAGGCGATACGCTGAGTGTGCATAGAGATGTTGCTGAAAGCAGTGGGACGGGTTTGGTTAGCGTGAGTTTGGGATGTGATGCCATCTTCGTTCTTGGAACTTCAGTACCGAAAAAGGGAGAGGAGGGGAAGGAGAAAGAAGAAGGCAGCGAGGAAAAGATCGTTACGCTGAGGTTGAGATCAGGAAGCGCAGTATATATGAGTGGAGAGTCGAGGTTTGCATGGCATGGTGTTCCGCAGATAGTGGGGGGCACGTGTCCTGAGTACTTAATAGATTGGCCTGCAAGGACAGATGGACAAACCTCGCTGTATGAGGAGTGGAGAGGGTGGATGCGGAATAAACGGGTCAACTTGAATGTACGGCAGATGTGGGATTGATCATCTAGCATGACCACAAGAGAAACACAATGAGAAGTACAGTCTCAACAAGTAAAAGCTTATAACCTCAGGCAGAAAGGCACGACGGCACGAAAAGAGCTTCAAAAGCATTAGAATGTATTAGTACTATTCAACAGCAAAGGGGTATGTGTATATGTTCAACAAGCCGCGATACTCAATATGCAACTTCCTCCATTTCGACCTCCTCTTCCTCAGATGTACAAGTAGCAATCATGAGACTGTTCCACTAGTATTTTCCTGGCTCGCCTGGGACAGCACTAGAGGGCGCCGTAGTCGCACTTCCTGGCACAGCGGAGCCTGGCGCACTAGCGTGGTCGGTGACGTTAGTACCAGTCTTCTCTAGACCCTGGGTTTGGATAGGAGCGGGTTGCGTCTTCTCTTCAGGGAACATATTCTGAGGGCTGGTATCTCCGGAGACGGGGCTGGTAGGTACGCTGGACGGTGCCTCGTTGGTCACCTTACCGGCTGCCTGGCGGATAACGTCCCACCATTGTTCTGCAGCTTGTGGAGTGTGTGCCTTGAATGCGAACTCGTGTGTCATGGAGAAAGCACCACCAATCTTGCCCTTGGACACGTCCTTGCCCTTGACGTTGAACTTCTGACCGTTGACAGCACCGATGACGCAGTCGGGGATGTAGAGAGACAGTTCGGGGACTGGGTCCTTAGCGAAGTCGTCGTCTGTCTTGAACTCGTGAAGGAACTTGGAGGGAGTAACGACATAGTAGTTTGTGTCGTAGGAGCGCATGATCTTGCCCTTCTTTTCGAGAGAGCCAGATATGAGTGGCTGGGTGGAGCGGTGGTTTTGGTTGGGGAAGCTAATGTCAGAGACATTGCGGGCCGGAGCTGAAGGGTCGATCAGGACGGTGTTGTTGCGCTGGATAAAGCCGTTCCACTCGAAGTCGAGAGGGATGCGCTGGGATGTGCCGACCATGTCGGAGTATGCAGCCTTGGTGTGCTCGGCTTGGGTGTTGACGACCTGCAGGAACTGGCCCATTCCATGCTGGATTGTTTGGATGATGTGGGCTTCGAATTGCGCGAACGAGTTCTGCACACTAATCAGGTCCTGGCGGTTGTTGTTCTCCTCCTGCACTTGCTTGTGCAGACGGTGGTTAACTCCGCGTTGGAGAATGTAGGGGTCGTCGGTAGCCTTCATGTTGCCGCTGTGGGAGTCGAAGACTGCGGTGTGCTGACCAAGAAGCTCAATGTGCTTCTGGGTGTGCTGGCGAGCCTTGTCGACAGCCTTACTGCCCTTGCCGGCTCCCTTTGTGAGCTCCTTGCTCTTGTTCTTGATCTCGGTGTGCAGGCGGTCGAAGATGGGGAGAACGGCGCCTTTCAGCTGCTTCGCAGTCTCGTAGTGTTGGTTGGAGATACCCTGACATGGTTAGAAGAGTCATCGGGTTCTTGAGTGGAAAGATGGCATACCTGGGTGTTGGACCTGATGTTCTCGAACATGCCCGCAACACCGCCGAGCGACTGGTCGAAGTGGTGGCCCTCTTTCAGGGGATCCTTGACCGTCTTTCGAACGTCAGCAATAGAATCACCATCGCGTGAATTACACCAACCTTCAAGACTCGCTCATACTCCTTGCCGTGTGCGTGGTTCGTCTTCTCTGTTGCGGTAACGTAGTCTTCGAGGTACGCAACGGCGTGTTTCCAAGCTTGCAATCGCTCTGCAAAGAGCTTCGTGACCTGGGACATGTCAGGTTCAATTCCTTCTATCGGGCTTTAGACTGCTCACCTCTGAGGTATCCTCTCCTGGAATGGCATCTTCGTCGGCAGATCGGTTTGTGAGACTGCGCGTGGGCATCTCACTCGTAGCAGAGGTAGGCGCAGACATATTGTAGGTGTGTAACGATACTCAGTAATTAAGGTGAGGTTGTGGAACGTGTCTTCGCACGTATATAGAGGAACGGTGTTGTTATGGAGCTCGACCGACGCGGCTAGCGATATTTGGTTGGTTGAAGGCGGGGTTCGCGTTATTTCGGAAATGAGCCCGTCCAGTTGTAATGCAAGAGAGGGACAAAGATGACTACTAGAGTAGTAGGTAGAAACTATTTTGCAGGGTAAAATCAGGGTCCAGGGAGGGGGTTTAAGTTTGATTTAAGCTCCGAGTGTGAATCTAGATCGACATGCATCCATCCTAGAGAAGCAGGGCATCGTAGAGGTCTGGCTGGACCCATGACGTCAACATTGGGAGCGCCTCTTCCAGTTGTGAGCGCGATCTGCACTAGGAAATGACATTTGACGGGCTGCGCCACGATCCCAGGGGAGATCGCGGGAGATGCTCCCTTCAGGAGGTTTCATTCAGCGTCGTTGACGTATCGTGGCTCCATCGTATTGCGCCAAAGCGAGAAGATTGTCATGGCCTCCACAGCGCATGGGTAACCCCACAGTAGCACCGAGGAGCCCCATCAACATGCCACCTGATACCGATTAACTTGCAATAGACAAGTAGCCTGGTGTTTGGATCCCAAGCTATGGAACTTCCAAGGTTAACAGGAACCCCTGTCGACTTTCCCGTGGCTTGTGGAGCAAATATTTGTCATGCCTTCAAGTACAGGATGTTCAAAGATAGTTTCAGCTCAACATGGCGAACAACACTGTGATGTAACAGAGACACGTCATATTTTGAATTCTGTAAAACTTTCTACAGTCATGCAACTGCATATGCATTCACGTCTTCGTCCAAACCTCGGCATCCAGATTCAAACATCGCCAACGTCCCCTGTATGCGACACAGAGTCACCGTGGCTACGATCAGTACTCCATAGCATCCTCGAACAAACCCCGTAACTGCTCCCTCTCGGCATCAACGTTCTGCATCTCTAAGCTGGGTGCTAACATCAGTACTCTCGCCTGGGGAATTGTGCCCTCAACCAACTGGTCCAAATGCTCTTTTCCGAAGCCAAGCGCCTTTAGACCGCGTGGTTGATCACCGAGTTTGATCAAGAATTCTGCTAGCGCCTCGCCCAACACCTCTCCCGCACTCTCTGCCTTGACATTCGAGATATCCACACCGAATGCCTCGGCAGCGGCCAGATGTCTCTCCGGGTTCGATGCGCCAGTGAACTTGAATACTGCTGGTGCAGTTACTGCAACACTAACACCATGCGGGATGATGGTGTGATCAACATCATAGCCAGCATGCTTGTATCCCGGATTTTGCCCTGAGATAGGGTAGGACATGCCGTGGCAGAGATGCACACCTGCATTGCCGAAACCAACACCAGCGAGTGTTGCAGCTAGCAACATCTGGGATTGCGCCTCATGATCATCAGGGTCTTTGACTGCGCGAGGTAGGTACTTGACTGTGTCCTTCAAAGCCTTGAGAGAGAAGATGTCGGAAATTGGATTCGCGCCTTGGTAGGCCGGACGATTGATGGGGTTGGTAGGTCGCGGAGTACGCTCATAGTACGGTATCGCAGTCCATGATTCAAGAGAGTGGCAAAGTACGTCAAGACCTGAAGAGGCGTGGACCGCAGAGGGCATGGTACGTGTGTTCAATGGATCAACTATGCCCAGCGTAGGCTTCAAGTTGCGGTGAGCGATACCCGTCTTCGCGCGCTTGGAGACCAGATCGAAGATGGCTGTACCGGTAGTCTCAGATCCAGTTCCTGCTGTTGTTGGCACAGCAATGAGTGGGAAAAGCTTCGATGGAATAGGCATTCCCTTGCCGAGTGGGGCGTTGACAAAGTCCAGGAAGTCTGCCTCGGGGAATGTGGTGTACAGGTTCATCAACTTGGCAGTGTCAATAACACTGCCACCACCAACAGCCAAGTATGCATCTGGTTTCCACGGCTTCGCAAAGTCGATCGCCTCTTTTATGCTATGGTCCTTTGGCTCAACCCTGACCTTGTCGAAGATCTCATATGTTACACCCTCCCTCTCCAGACCTTCGATGACCTGCTTCATGGCATCTAGTTTCCGTACGTTGGGGTCTGTGACGACCATGACACGCTTGCTTCCCATATTCTTGAAGTCCATACCCACTTCCTTTGTACATCCGGGCCCAAATCGTATGCTGGATGCTGCCATCTCGAAAGCATATTCTTTCTGCTGGAATTGATCGAGGGGCGTTGCGAGATGTCGCCGTGCTTGCTGAACGGTAGCTGGCGATTGGTGGTAGTTGGGATTCGAATGGCAGGGACATGACGGAGGATGCGTATATTGTACAGTACGAAGGAGATTGAGTGCGCGTGCTGCCCTCGAAGGCGCTATGCGAATTGCTGTTGAAATCACCATGGTGTGAGTGGGCTACTGTTTCGCTGATCGGTTGTCTGGAGAAGCGCGGGGATACGCGCGAGGTTCGCGAGAAGACCAATTGTACCCGTCAACTGATATGACTGTCAAGTTCTTTATCACTACCAAACATCCAACGATGGCTGTCTGGGCTTTCCGGTTACTCTTCGGGAAGAAGATGTAGACAGCATGGCATTTCACGATGCCATACCTGCATCGCAGCTCGACCTCGGATGACATTGGCGCCATCCTGCATACGGTATTCCGGAATGTGGGGTAAGCAAATGCCGTCACCTTGATTCGGAGAAGGGGCCTACGACCCACGTTTTGCTCCAGGTCTTGCGCGTGTACGGCGCCGCTGCGAATTGGCGCGTAGGTAATGCCTAAGTATGGTAGAGGCTGCGGACCGTGTATTGCCGGTTGGCGTCACCACGTTCTACCTTGACGTTCTTCAAAAGCCAATCTCGTGAGATCACCACCAACATGCTCAGAATCTACCATCGACCAAATACGGATACTACCCAAACGCTCTACTGCGCAGCACAGCGGACCGTTGCGATCATCGGTAAGGCGTAGGAGTCTTAGGATTCCACCCGACCTCCTCTGTTGCATAAAGCCTTTGGCGCATTGTGGCTTACACCGACGAAACATCGTTGCGCTCAAACCGCGCGCCCCATAAAGTTGTTGGCACCCAAAGGTTGTCTGTGTCCGTTCCGAGGAGGCTGAACGCACGATCTTTATCCAGCCATTGTTTGCCTAGGTAACGGGCCGGGGCGCAATTTCTTCACACTCTTCGCTTAACCATTCCAATATCGGACGTCAATCTCTTTTAGTTATCGTGGCTGACAAGTATTGAGGCTCCACCAGGAAGACAGTAATCAGAATGAACTCGGGACAGGGATCTCGGGGCCGCGGCATGGAGTTGGCTTGTCGATGCAAGAATGCGGCACAGTTGCTAATGACTTGCATCCTCACCCAACTGTACGCTTCTCACGTCGCAGGATCAGCACAGGCGCAGCAGCAGTGACCACGTCGATGCACTCGATTTGCGAAAATTCATCGTCAACAACGCACTGTTCTTCGTGGCTTTGATCATTCCCTCATGCTCAGGAATGGACCAGGATTCGTTGTGCGGGCCGCCTGGTTGGCGTGTGACGGGTTGTAGTGCCCCCCCTCCTTCACAGTACATAGGCGCCTTTCTAGCCGCCATGGGCTTATCACAACCCACCAATCCGCACTTCTCCTCGCGATGGGGGGGGG